>NW_017806233.1:63317-127490 GCF_001891065.2 Hippocampus comes
CAAGCAGATGGCAAAAAAAAAAAAAAAAAAAAAACGTCGTGCTCTGTACTGCGCATGACCTACTTAGGGGGTGGGACTATCCAGGCGTGTGTGACTGCGTGTGTGCACACGTGCAGCCTTGCCTGGCGCGTGGCGCCAGCAGCCCCTGATTAAAACTGTCATCTTTTGCCCCTCTGATGACACCCTGGCAATATGTTAAGGAAGTCGGAGGGTCTGAGCACGAAAGAGAGGTGTGTGTGTGTGTGTGTGTGTGTGTGTGTGTGTGTGTGTGTGTGTGTGTGTGTGTCACAAGTGCTATCACAGTATCTGTGATAAAACTAGAAACTAACCATGCTTTAGTTTTACAGTGGGACCAGAGTATGACTTTCCTCTTTAAATGCCTTCATGTATGAAACAAGGTCAGAAAGTAAAGTTGCGTCTGCACTCTGACCGACATTCACATTGGACATCCACCAAGTTCCCAATGTGCCTCCCCCTCTTTCGTCTTTCAACATTAGTCAACAAATGTGTGCGCGCCACACACCCCGGGCGCACGTTTCCTAAAATACAACAAGCAGCATGACCTTCTTCAGCGGCTGTCCTCCTTTCGAGGAGCTGTCGAGGGAAAGGGAGAAGCTTGGTAATTTAGCATCACTCATCTGTCTAGAATACCTGAATGGGGCACATTTGGAGACGCCGCCATGAAGGAATTTGACAAACGAACTGGAAGTCACAAAATGGTTGCTTCAAACCAGAATAGCTGATTTCAATTTTGGAGATGGGCCTTTGAGACTTTTAGTGCGTCCTGTGACTGACTGACGAGTCCACAAATACACAAAACACAGAGGCTGGACAAGAAAACCTTCCTTTCTCCAAACACGTCCCAATTAGGCTCGAAAAGTACAAGCTTACTTAGAGAAGATAAGATGAGAGGGTCATCATCAAAGGAGAACTGTCTTGTTCATTGTGTGTGTGTGTGTGTGTGTGTGTGTGTGTGTGTGTAAAGGTATCGCGGATAAACAAACACCTTTTGCTTCATTGATATGCTCAACGTTATCTGGCTCCTACGATGAAAGTCAACAGTGGCGCCCGAGCGAAAGAGACAAATGCTTACTGAAACAGAGGGAGACACTTTTCACAAAGTGTGTGTGTGTGTGTGTGTGTGTGTGTGTCCTTCCCTGACTTCACTTTCCCTTTCTCTAAATTCTCTCTGCAACAGCAGGAATGTAGAAAAAAGAGCAGTCATTCCCACCATAAAAGGAGGAGTTCCAAAGGGAAGCTTAAGATAGGACAGTCGCTCAACTCATTACTTATAAATGGGGTTATACTGGAAATGCTCTGTTTGATGTTGCTGCAGATGTTTAAAATACAAAAAAAAATTTAAGATTATTAAAGAAAAATATATAATCAAAGTAGAAACCATTATTTGTGCAAAAGGAAACTATCCATCCATCATCTGACCCGCTTTATCCTTTAACTCTGTTCGCAGGGGGGTGCTTGAATTGGTCTCAAGAAAAATCTAGCAAATACTTTGAAGCTCACTGAACTTCAGGCTCACGTGAAACGACTTTAAAGGCGCACAACATAGCGGGTGACCAACTTTGGAAATTCCCTGCAATGCGTGCACACACGCATAATGACATGAAGTCGGCAACCAAAGATGCTGCAGATCAAAGTCTACAGCGGCCACCATCTTGACTCGCTCCAACCTGTTTTTGACATGCGCACATCCAACTATGCACCCGCACGCACGCACACACACACTTCTGGGACTTTCTCCCTCCTCAACACAGATGGATTCACTTCCGAATTAGCAAATTGCAGAGTGTCATGAAGGATGGAGGAGGGGTTACTGGTGATGGGGGGGGGGGGCAGAGTTGCCGTGACGACGGCATATGTGTCCGCGTGTTATTTCAAAGCTTGCCTTGTGAGGGAAGAGACAAAGACTCAAGCAAACACATTGATGATAAGACATCTCAACACACAATCCCAACCAAAAACAACATTGCACAATCACGTACAATTTGGGTTAATTAAAACTGAGGTCTATGCAGAGGAAAGTTGTGTGCGTGTGTGTGTGTGTGTGTGTGTGTGAAAACATGAATAAAGTTGTATTTTATTGTATTGTATTTAATAAAAGTCAATGTTGGGGGAAAAAGTTGCTGGGGTAAAGCCTACACTAGCATTACAAAAACTAAAAATTACAATAAAAGTCATAATTTTACAGCAATAGTGCTGAAGTTAAAGATTTGTGTTTCAATGCATTTACGTCAACACTTGTATGCTAGTTATGAAGGTTAAAAAACATTTGATGGGATTAAAATTGACCTTGAAACGAATTATTTCTACTTTGGAGGTATAATATGTTTCTGTGCGTGTTTGCCGTGGGCGTCATTGTGGTGATGTCACCATTCACGCTACCTCTTCCGGAAATTGCACTGTGCAACACCCATCACGCCGCACTCTCAGCAGAGGGTAAAATGTTTTTCTTTACCTTTGGCCTTTCATCCAAAATTTGCTGTCGTATGTCCTTGTGTTTCTCCTGCAGTCGCTCCTGTCGTTTACTTTGCGCATCCTCCAGCTACACACACACACACACACACACACACACACACACACACACACACACACACACACACAAAATTTGTTCATAAATGCTGTCTAATTTTAGTGAGATTACCAATAATACAACATGCACTTATGAAGAATGATATTCCAAGTCTCTCTCGCTCTCTATGGGTGTGTGTGTGTGTGTGTGTGTGTGTGTGTGACTCTCACACACACACACACACACACACGCGCACACGCACACGCATTGCGGTCTATACTCTTACCCGTTTTATGTACTGCACCACCTCATTGACAAACGACCTGTTTATCTCCAGCTTCTCTCTGCAGGGAACAATGGCAGCACCAAATCAGTCATTTCTTTGTCAACACCGACACCTCGTGGTCACATCAGTACACTACAACACTCACTCCTCCGTGACGTTCTTGTCTTTCGACTTGGCTTCGCTGATCTTCTCTTGTCTCTTTTTGTCCATTTTTTTCTTAAGGTCCTTCTTCTCCCTGCAAGGAAAGAGCCGGGCGCGGATGAGATATTTCCTGTGGTTTGCAATATGATGAATGCTGCATGATGCGCTCACTTTTCACAGATGTCTCTCAGCTTTTTCACCTGCGCACCGTGACACTCCTCGGCCAGGGCGTTCAGTTTCTCCACCAGCTGCATGCAATCAGATAGAGAAAATGATCATGTGGTGCAATAAGAATTAAAGCTGCAGGAACATTTTTCGCCAGAAAAAATTGCCGGTATTTTCAGCGCAACACAATCATGACAACAAGTCTACATTCATGGTGATTTCACGTTGTCCATGTGAAGTTGACAAATTGTATTAACAAAATACTGTAAACAAACAAAGTCGTGACAACAAAAAGAATCCAAAGTAACAAACAAAAACCATGGCTGAAGCAAAAAACTAACAGTAACAGAAACAATGACCATGACAGAGACAATGACCCGACACACAGAGTGATCGTGCCGGGAGTCCAACAACTAATGACACAATGACTGACAACTGTGTAGCTGCAGGGGGAGCCCTACAGTGCCACCTGTTGGTCACAAACAAAGATGACAGTTCTCGTGACACAACGACCAACAGGTGTGCAGCTGCAGGCGAAGCCCTACAGTGCCACCTGTTGGTCACAGAACCATGACAGACGTTTGTTGAAGGAAATAGTCGAGATGACGCAAAAAGGCCAGACACTTCCTGTCACTTTTCAGGCATTGCTTTTTGCGGGTCTCTTGATGATAGACACGCCTTCACTATTGTTCACAGAGGCCTCATATTAGACGTGTTGCAATCTGACTTGATAAGAACTGACTTGGCAGCGAGTGCAGGTGAAGCTGAGCAGAGGAAATTAATTTTTCCACAACAGACACGCACTGCAGAATTAATTAATTCCCCTTGTGTGTTTTTAATATGGACGAAGAGCATTCAGCACACAATGTGTTAGAGGAATCTATGGGCGAAATTGTATCATGTTTAAAGTTTCATTTGATCTGTGCACGTTGAAGCGTCTGGGTGTGTAATTCGCACCCCCAAATTCCTGTTCAGAAGGTGCCGGCCATTTGGGCGGAGGGCTGTTGCAGCCCACACCACAATTAACACATCAAGGCGGGTGGGCGATCAGAGGAGAGAGGGCCAGATCCGGTCACAAAGGGGGAACGAGTAATTTGGGAACAGCGGTTGAACAACAAAAGACGATTTGAGGACACCCGTCGCGCCCAGGCGACATTTGTCGTCCGCAAAGTCTGCGATATGTTGATACAGTGTAGACCAGACCGAAAGGCGCCAAAGTGCCGCTGGTTCAAAGCGCACACCCAGGTAACCAATCACCACCGAGGGGCCAGACCAGGGGTGCGGTATGCAAATATCGGGGGCAGTGTTATTCTTGTATTTTGCATATGTCACAATAAAGGTTCGAACTCGAGGAGGGGGGGCTCTGAGCGTGATCACGGAGCAACTAAACCGTCGTTCGCTCTCAGAGATCCGCTTCCGTCGATATTGAAGACAATTTTCCTGTGTGCCGAGTCGTTTCTTTAACCTTGTCCGAGAAAATCTCTGACACAATGTAATGAGAACGAAGCCAGAGACTTCCATCTGGTACATCAAACCAACCATACAGAAAGTGCATTTGTAAATGCTTCACCTGCTTGATATGCTCTCTCTTCTGATACTTCTCGCTGTAGTACTGCTCCTGGCGCAGCGTGAGGAGCTGCTGCTGTTGCTGCTCCTTCAGGTCGGAAAGACGCTGGCCACACTCCTGGTCCAAATCGCACAGCTCCCGGTCCAGCGTGGACAGCGACTGTTCCGACCGGCTGCACACAGACAACAAATTGGTTCTGGAGATGTTGCGCAAGCCAGAGTTGCATTAGTTCCGCGAGGAGTTCAAGAGGAAGAGGGCTACCTACCTTTTCTTACCATCTCGTTTGTGGCTCTTGTGCAGGGCATTGCGCCTTCGCTGCTGCTGACTCTGCAGCTCGCCCACGCGGGCCGTGTGTTCCTTGATGAGCTCGGCTGTCTTGCGGTGGTGTTTGCGTACCAGCTCCTTCATCTCCTTGTACTGCTTCCGCTGTTCCCGTACAAAGCCCTTGAGCTGCTTCAGCTCCTCCAGCGTCAGAGCTTCCACTTCTAAAACGCACAATGATGGTGAGGAGGTTAAGTATTAAAAAAACAAAAAAGAGGTTCTTACCCGTGAGGACACTCTGGATGATGTCTTCAGTCTTCACAGGTGGCTTCAAAGAACCTAAAAAGAACGATGAGACATTTGACTTTCCCATCCCAATACGAACCCCAATGTTTCGTTACCCCTCTTAACCCTATATTTATGTATTCACAAAAAAAAAAAAAAAAAAAAACCCAAAGTGTCCCAATTCTCCATAAACGCGCTGCATGTACTTTGACAGAGCCAGAAATTGATGTCACCCAGCTGGAGGTGGTTCAGGAAACATGTGATGAAATCATGGACCATAAACTATTTATACTGCCCATCTAAAAATAAATACACATAAAAAAAAAAAAAAAAAGATTTAAAACCATAACCTATGCTTAATACCCTCATAGGCAATGGATGGTATTAGAATGCACAGGTGTACCTAATAAAGTGTCCAATGGCGTTACCGACCTGCAGATTGAGACTGATGTCCAACCAGCGATGGCGGCTTGGGGGCAATTGAGGTGTGGCTCAGTCCGTTCTCTGCAGGCACCGCGGCCCTGGGGTCTGTCTTGGATTCCGAGGGGGGGTCGCTGCCCGCCTCCACCTGTCCGTCAAAAGAGATGTGACACCGCCACCTTCACAAAAAAGTCGAATGTCATCATCCCGGTCACCAATAAAACTTTCCTGCATGTTCCGGAACACTCTGTCATTGTAACGCCTGTAACCGAGAGCCTGCACATACTCATCCATCTCCAATACGAAGTGCTCTTATCTGTTCACTTCCGTGTCCTCCCGTGGCCTGGCATTCATCTCAGCTCACTTGGAGACGGTTGCCATGGCCACACTACAAGTCACATCAGCTAAAGGGCGCCCCCCAGAGGAATGAACCTCAATTTCAGTTCGCACGGGAGTAATGCACAAAAACTTGTATGAATTGTCAAAAATCAATCTAGTTTTATTTTGAAAGGTTGTATGAACACTAGATGCACCCAATCGGCATGTAGAGAAATATATGTGTTTTTATTTTGAAAAGTTGTGCTACTTTCAACCAATCAGCAAGTACAGGTAGTGCAATATAAAGTATCAGCGCTTTTATTTTGAAAAGTGGCTTACCTCCTTATCAGCCTCATCGTCCCCGCCCTCCTCCAAGGTAAGAGCAGCCAGCTGATTGGCTCTCTGCTCCATTAGGTTGACGTAGCGGATGGGGTTGGACAGGGCTTCAATGACATCTGAGCATGGAGGACGGACATGGTGAGGAGGATGATGATGATGATGATGATGATGATGATGGGGCCGGGTTTGACAAAACGTGTCCGAGTGAGCGCTCACCGGCAAACGTGTCGGGAACATAATCTTTGACTTCCACATACACGAAGAGAGCAGGAAGTGTCAGAGTTTGGTTCTTCTCGTTCCTCAAGTTGATGTAATGATAACCTGCAGGAAGAAGATCCACATGGAGCTTTGAAACCACAATGCGGAACCGAAACCCTGACTTGAAACACTAATCAGGCTTGACATCTTCATTTGAAATCCTAACCCCACCTGAAACCCTCTAAAAGGCCTTTCAAGCCAATTCGACACCCTCGCCCTTTTCATCCCAACTTTTACCGACCTGGCCGTATGGCCGAGACGGGTATGATGCGGTGCCCTATGAATTTGCCGCCTTCCTCAAAGACGGCAATCCTGAGCGAGGCCAGTGTGGGCAGGACCACCTTCTTGAAGACGATGGGCTCCTCATCCCACACGGGATTGACGGCATTGCCCTGTGATGTTTTGGTTTTGAAGGCTTTGCGCTTGGTGTCCACGGGAAGGCCGAACATGTCGATCTCCACGTAGGTGCCCACCTTCTTGTCCGACAGGAACTGGCCCGAGATGATCTAGAACGGGGGAGGCGAGAAAGCCATAAAGGCAAAGCATTGATGCCCCGCTAAATATGTCGCTAATTTCCTATATAATTGTATCTTGAGTAAATCGTTCAGCCCGGATCCAGGTACCACTGCATATGGTGGTTCTATTGGTTCACCTTGACAGAGAGCGTGTTGGCGACGATCCCATCCACGGTGCTCTCGGTAAACGGATCAAAGTGCTTGTCGGGCCGCCTCATGAACTCCGGTTTGAGCCGGAAGCCTGACTTGCCATTGTACTCGTACATGCCCAGGTTGAGCTGCATGGAGAGATCTGCACGCAGGGGCAGGAACAGAATCAGAATCAATAACGCAACAGGTTGTAAATTTCTTACCGATGGTCTGGAAGTTGAGCGCCACCAGCTGGCAGCCGGCATTCCAGAAGAGTTGAGGGTTGTAATTGGAGGAGTCCACTCGGGTGCCTTTTGGGTAAATCCTGCTGAGCTGCAATTTGTTGTATCTTCACAAAGCAAGCAAGGCTAAGGATAACACGGCTCACAAAATACGAATGGACTCAGCTATCCTGATACCTTGGAACCCTATTTTGACACCTCAAGCCGAGTTCAATTAGGCAAATTGTGTGACATCAGTTTTAGCTCTTTCATCCCTTTATGCAAGGAAGAATCTGCAAAAGTTAAATAAGGAAGGATACTCAACAAACTCGACGGGAGATTTGGTGAGCTGCTCCAAAGCTTTGGTCTCCACAAAGGACGACATCTGGTAGCTGCGACTGGTCTCTGAAGGCACACAACAAATGAAGATGCACAAAGTCCAGAAAAAAAAACAATCATCCTAGATGTGACCATACTTTTGGATGCCTCAAAGCTGTTAAACTTGACAGGCTGGATGTAGATGACTAAGTTGGACATTTCTTCCGTGGCGAATGCCTCGCTGCCTGCCGTGCCCTGACAATAATGCACATGGTCAAAATGCTGACATGCTCTCGGTAATTGCATGCGCGTTATCCGAAAAGGTGCACCAGGGGGCAGCGTCGGCACGGTACCCACCTCGTCCATGGATCCCTTTTTGCAGTCATCGTCGTCTTCGTCCTCGTCCTCACTTTCAGCCTCCACCTCCCCTTGAATGAGGGCCAAAATCACATCATTTCATACTATATAATACAATAATAAAATAAAAATAATGCACAGTTAAAAAAAGGTGGAAACGCAGGCCCAGTCATGCACAGTAAAATGCAAGCGCAGAATGCAGTACTGCATGAGTGCCAAATAATTCCGATAGTTAAAAAAAAAAGTCCACTACAGACCAAGTTGAGGGGTTCGTTGTTTTTACTGGATAGCTCTACTTTACGAACGGCAAAAGGAGAGATGGAATCCTTTGAATGCAGTTTAATTGAAAGGGAAAAGAAAGACGTCTGCACCACAGCACGTTCGAGAACACAACTCCTTTTTCCGGGTACTAAAACACTTCCGGTTTCCTTCAGCCAATCAGACGCTCTCAACATAAACACGTTTCAGAAATTATTAAAGACAATATAATTTAGGTAACTTTAATATCAAAGACAATACTATAATGTTCAAACATAAAATGATAATAATTAACAATTTAACAAAAGCTTACATAGACTAAATCGCTCTTCTACTCTTCATTTTGAAACCACAACATTGCAACCCCCCCCCAAAAAAAAAAACAACAAACCCCCCGCCCCCTTACACTTCAAATAATCCACCATAACTCACCGATGGATTTCCTTCCCTGTGGCCTCAGGCAGAGCTCAGCGCCCTCTACTGGCTGGGATGTCTCTGTCACATCCTCCTTTGTGGACCCTATGTCGAAAAAAAAAAAAAAAAACGCTTTTCCAATGTCCTGAGAAATAGCTCACAATGAGATTTTGGGTTTATCTAATGCATAGCTAAACAGTGCGACAGTGTGCCGCGTGCAAAAACAACTCACAGCAGTAGTTCTATTACTGACCAATGAATAACTTTACTCCAGTAATAATACACCTCTCTGTTATCAGGACACTGTCCCAATTTGTCCGTATGCATTTTTATTAAGCTGGAGAGACACCGCTCCAACATATGCATGTGTGTTATGTATTTAAGGCACCCAGGTGGGCAGGCGGTGTCCGTGTCCGACAGGGAGTATATGAAATCCATTCAGCTGATGGAGAGGGCAATGAAAGTGATGAATGATAAACAACGAGAGCGGCATTCCTCCACTGACCGCAGCACGTTATAACAGCGTCAGTGTGCTCATATGCATGCATGCGTATGTGCTACCGGCTCCGGGCGAAGAAGGCTCGCAGACGCTGGACGAGTCGCTGTAGGTGTTCGACACCTGTTCCGACAGCTTCTTCTTGGCGCTGCCATCCAACGACGCCTTGAGGTGCTTCTTTTTGTTCTTGACCAGGATTTTGCCCATCAGTTCCATTGGGCTTGGTAGAGGCGCACCAGATTCCAACTAGATGAGAGGGCGGCTGCTCAATTACCAGGCATTTTAAAAACTTTGAAGGTAAATCAAATTTGCTGTCGATAAGTGCTTGCGGAAGGAAACCGTTTTGGCACGATGACAGTGTTTAGAAATATTGATGTGAGTCACGACACATGAGCTGTAAACCTTTTTTAAACCAACACAACCATCAATCTTTCTTGAAAGTGAGTTCAAAACAACAACACAACAAGCATGAAGGTGTTCATTTTTCCTGGTCTTCACTCCACCTTTGCATATGAGATTTGATGCCTTCCCGATTGGCATTCTGGGCTTCGAGTACATTGATTTTGACCTCAAATTACTTGGGGAAGTTCAATTTAACTTGGCCGCCCCACATGCCTCAAGTGCTTTTTCTCTCGCAATGAAAGTGTGAGGCGTCAAGAAGAGATATCGGATGCCAGCCCACCATCTAAATTCTAAAACAAGGCAAATAATGAAAGAATCTGTTGGTGTCCGACTTTGAGACATCAACAGATTCTTTGCAAGTGTCCTTGTAAGTGTTTATTACGAGAGAAAAGGGAGACTGACTTTTCCTGTCACTTTTTATATCTTTGTGTTTGCGTCGCACGCGGTGATAAATTCAAGTAGCAGATCGGGCCGGAGAAAAAGGAATGACGTCAAAGGACGCCGTTAAGAGAGAACAACAGATTGACATTAGCACTAATTGTCCGGGGCGGGAGAAACAAGTGGAAAGGCAGCAGAGACGATCAGAGCGAAACGCCTTGACTTACAAATACGACATGAGCCATTTCGAACAAAATAAAGTCCAGCAAATACCATTTCACAGCACTATGTTGAGTTTTATATTTGAATAGGCTGTGATACAGAGGCTATTTGTTAACAGCATTGGAAAATTTAAGATATCTGATCAAATCTATTAATGAGCCAACTTGGGGACAATTTGGGGAACCTCACTCCATTCACTGAAAGGCAACCCGCGTTGATGGTTGACAATACGGCAATATTTGTGATGACATTTGAGGATGCGGAAGAATTGATGCGCTCATTTTGCCAGCCTCAATCAGTTTGCTTTCCACCCAAAACGTGTTGAAGCGAATACACTCTGGAAATTTGGTGAATCCAATTTCTCATTTCGTTGCCAAAGAGGTAGTTTTCAAAAACCCTGGAAGCCGACTCAATGACATTTCCCTGGAGTGAATTTGATGGTAGGACCAGCAATCATCTTTATTGTCACCGCCAGGCTCAGCTGGAACCAATCGGGCCACATTAGTCTATCTGCCGCCACCCGCCTCCCCAGCAACCATTATCCAGGAAATCCAGAGCGGATATCATATTGGCTAAGTTGTGCACGCAAGTGGGGGAGGGACGTGGGGATGGGGGCGGGGGGGAGGGTCGCTCGTCATTGCCATCACCTTCTCCCCACAGTTATACAGCCACTGGTCAAAATTGGACTCCGTGACATCACGTTCTGCGAGCACACGCGCTATCCCCCCTGCTACATTCCCCCGCTTTATCCCCAGTGTCAGGGCTGACTGAGCCCCTCTGCTGAGGGGAGATAATGCTTCTGCTTCTGAAAAGACGTCCCCCCCGCTGGAGCAGATGGAAACAGGGAGCGTTGTATACACCTGAAACAAAAATCGTCACGCGATGACCCTGCGTCGGTGCACACAATGACGTGTTTGGAGAAAAGAGGGCGATATGGGTGACAATAGGCCACAGCGAGCGTTGACCTGGTCGCCTAGGCAACAGAAGGAGATCTTGATAAGGGGACGCCAAGAAAAAGGCACGTTTAGCTGACATTAGAAGATGCTTTTGTTATTCCGATTGGCTAGAGAGAGGAATAATGGCGCAAAGCGCAAGCCTCACAAACCTCACTTCGTTCACTTTGCATCGGAATGGAAACTGTGGCGGCGTTTACAATGGACTGCGGGGAGGCATACAACTTCATGTGCTAACTTTACTCTATTAATGTTCCATTATGTTGTACAATAGCTATTTACATTTATTCATGCAGACATGCTGTGTCGGCATGCTAACTTTGCCAGTCTCTGGAACGTCACATTATCTACATTACGCTGCTACTAGGTCAAATATAAGTCGGGTAAGCAGTTATAATGAGGCGCTAACTTTGACTGCCTGGGTAGCTATACTCCGTTGTTATAGGTATTTAATCATCGTCTCAAGTCCACAATATGTCACGTTTGGATTGGAGTGTGGGGACGTGTTATGGGAGAGTTTGGCTACAGAGGGATAAAGCAAGCTTGGGCCCTGTAGCCATGGCAACAGAAGTGAGCCTGATAAGGGTCCGCCAAGAAAAAGCAGCGCAGAGATTATGCCGGCCGCACTTTGTCGTCTGACCATTTAATCGCACGCGGCTGGCGAGACGGTGAGCCCCTTGTGTGATATTGGCCAAGAAAGAACATGAAAGATTCAAAGGCGTGTAAACAGAAAGTCGCGCATGAATGTATCGCATCTGCGGGAAGCCATTTTGAAGTGTGACAGACGCCCAACACAAACTGTCAATACCAGGCCATTATGTGAGACCACAAACTGACTGTATGTGTGTGCGTGTGTGTGTGTGTCTGTGTGTGTGTCAGACTCACAGGATACTTTTCTAGAGGCTCTGTCAGCAAAGCGTCGCCAAATATCGAGCGGCAGTATTCGGCCATCTTGGCCTGCTGCTTGGGTCTGAAAAATGAGAAATGTTGTTACTGATTGTTGAAGGAAGGAGACCTTCGAGGAACACAAGATCCAATTATTACATGTGACACGTGTTGCTTGCCACACTTACGAGTCCACGTGATTCTCGAAAGACAAGATCTCAGGAAATAACTGATGACTATAATAGCAATAGCTAATAACTGCTCTATTGGGTTAGTTTATTACATACAACTGTTGTGTGTAGCTTAGCATTCAGATGATCCCGAATCAGTATCAGTACGTTAAGATCCAATTATTTATTACATGTGACACGTGTTGCTTGCCACACTTCACTTACGAGTCCACGTGATTCTCGAAAGACAAGATGACAGGGAAAGGTGAGGTCTTAAAGGCGCATTCTGCAATGGCCTCGATCACCTCCTAAACACACCGACACCTATCGATTAGCTTACAGGTCTTGTTGAGGTATCAGCGTTGTTTTCCTGGCCGCTACCTTAAAGGAGACCTCGGAGGTCATGGTGAAGCCGTGGGTGATGACAGGTTCTTCTTCAGTGGTACGCCCCTTCCAGCAGTCCAGCTCGATGCAGCGGCAGCCGGACAGAAGGACCTGCTTGTACATCTCCACCGAAGAGCTGCCTGCCAGCTGCCCCGCTACACGAGCGAAATACAAAACATCAACATAGACCTGATCGCATTTCAGCCGCCATCTTGTCGTCACAGTCATATCGTGCGAGATTCAACAACTTTCTTATTTCCACATTATTCCGCCCATTAAGGAAATTCAGGAAATTCCCAATCAGAGGAGCCACGGTCTGATCCACTTCAAAAGAGAGCGGCCGACAATGAAATTGAATCACTAAAAGGAGAAGTCTTAACATCCATTGAAGGGAGGAGAAGAAAATGGTTTGTCTTTTTCTTGCAGTTACAAGGCACAGCAGAAAAGTTCATGAATAACAATGAGGGTGCGTATGTGTGTATGTTTATGTGTGTGCGTGGGCGGGTACCTGTGAGGTAGGTGTTGTGAGAGGAGTTGATGAAATAGTGTGAGAGGGGAAAGGTCATGTCTTCACTCTGGTCCAGCTTCTCTGGGGGGATGATGCTGTTCTCCTCGCCGTTCAGGTACCTGGCGAAGCCCTCCACCGAGATCTGACCTGCACAACCAACACACCATCAACTGGAGATCAACATTCTCACGGGAGACGGCCAGAAGACAATTTTCAGGATTTTCTCATGCGTTCTGCCGAGCATGCGCGCACACATTCTGATGTGATGCTAAATATGCAAAGTGATGCGTGCGCTTGGCGGGTGCAGCAGGTCCCCCCCGGCCACTTTACGCTAATTAATGCGGCGCCGCCCTCTGCAGAGTCACTTCTCTAATTAACGATGGGCTGTCGTCTGTGAAATCGCAGCTTTCGGGCATCGTGGCGGGGGGCTCCCCTGGCCACCAGGAGGTTCTAACCCCTCCGACTCTCCAACCACTACCTCGGCGTTCCCAGGAGACAAAACAAGGAGAAACGGTGTTAACGTCGTCAACATCTGGAGGTGCTCACCCCAAAGGAGGCATTTTTACCAGTTAAAAATAATCCGATTTCAGCTGCATGAAGTGATGAATGGGTTTCATGGCACGGGTTCTTGAAATCTTTTTGCGGGTCTACTCATGATGGACTTGCCGACCAAATTTGAAGTTGTTCAGAGAAGGGGCTTCAAGCGCTGAATTTTCAAACTCAACAGAATTTAATGATCCCTTATTTAGTGACATAAAGGCTTCCTCCCAGTGAAAATAAAGACGAGTGGTGTCTTTTTTCCCCATCCTTTAACAATGTTAACATCCAAGACATGTCAAGGGCTGCGAAAATGTATGAACTCGACGCTACTAATGGAGGAAGAGGTGTGGATAAAGCAGACATCTGATCCCGGATAGGGAAAGCAATGCATGTGCGCCTCACTGGACACAATATTGGGTCCACGTGGACAGTCTGATGCAGTGGCAGGCAAACCTTTGGGCTTGAGGGGCCACGTTTGGTTTTTAAAATGCAAAAATAGGCCAGATCATTTGTAAATAAAATAATAATTCATGTTCGTATTTATAAGTTTATTGCAGATTTACATAGGCATTATTATCATTAAAAGTGCAGTACATGTCAAGGCAAAAATACAACCGGGAGTGTCCTTGAGGGCAGTGAAAATGGGGCGTGCGGACGAGTGCGCGGATCCCTCTGCCAAGCAGATGGCTGCACTTCTCTTCCGGCGGGAGAACTACTTTGCGCGGGGCAAAATATGTCATCTTTGTGAGTGGGAAGGGCGAGCTTCCAAGGAGCAGGAGTAAACACACACCAGAGATTACAGTTGAAATAACATGCTTTAGGGGTGATGAGAGCAATTTATTGGGCAAGCCTCACTGACATAAGATACCAAATATATCAAAGAGATTTAAAAAAAATAACAAACATCAAATAAGCTCTGACACCCGGGACAAAAAATTGGTTAGGCTTGTCATGAGAGGATCGATACTATCACCGTCTATCTTTCTATGTTTCCATCTGTCTACCCATGCATATATATCTCTGTTCCAGAGATTGTGCAAATTGGTCTGAATGGTAAATTTCCAGGATTAAATATTCATTCCTCGCGGTTAAGAACTGCAATAAATGATTCATATTATTCCGTCATGTCACTATGAAAAAAAAAAAAAAAAAAAAAAAAAGAAGTCATTCTTGACAGCAGGCGTCCTAAAAATACAAACTCCGATGCCGACACCAACGAGAGAGATGATGTCTCAGTGCTTGGCAGCAGTCTATTGATGAATAGATTTCTGCGGATTATGTAAAGCCTTGACCTTGATGGCGGTTGAGTGCGGTTGCTCGTGCGCAGGCTGACACCGGCGACGACTTGAGAGAACTTCATGATTCACTGCGGCGTGGCCATCTCGCCGCTCATTCATGAATTATTCGCTCACTCGTCACTTCTGATGGCGAAAAAAAGCGGGCCGGGCTCGCGTGCGCTTCATCATACACCAGCTTGAGTTTACTCGCGCTCCTTTCAACGGAGCATGCGGTCCTAATCTTGTAAACATTGCTCCAAACATTCCCCAATGATGATTGATTACTTTTGATCATGCAATTGACCAAGAGATTTTGTCCCAATACTAAGCAAATGGACCATCCACGCTCTGAGGTGAATCCCTACTCACCATTCTGCGCGAGCGCAGCGTTGGGTTCGTATTTATCCAGCAGCTGTTGGACCTGCTCGGGCTTGAGAGGCGGGTACAGGATCTCATTGAGTCGGGGGTCTCGCTGCTTGCTGTTGATGAACTCCGTCATCTGCTCCACGCTAAGGTACGGGCGACTCTTTGCACCCCTGAACCGCAAGGACAAGAAGGGGAAGACGTAATTGGGGGAATTGAAGAAAACTTTCTAATCTGACAATCAGACAATTACCCGTGTTTACCTGATACCAATGTTTGGCTCACCTGGGGCTTTTTTTTTTTTTTTTTAATCTGCACTTTTAAGTGATCAGCAAAACTCACAAAATGGAGCCCATAAATATGGATTGCATTAGCCTGATTATGGAAATTTAGAATGCACATTGGAAGTGTCGGAAAACATTACACCGGCGATGTTAAGAGAAACAGAAACACTTCCTGTCTCGCTCTTGTGTGCATTTGAAAAGGACATATGCAAATTCGGCAATTTTGACGATCAAATCGTAGACGTGATTAGAAAAAAAAAATCTTAATTTTAAATAAATGTATTCATTTATGCTTCACCTCTAACGGTACGTTCCTGGCAGAGAAGTAAAACTGTTCAGCATCCTTGACTGCCCTCAGTCGAATGCCGTGAATTTCTTTCTCTCTCGGAACAACCACAGCCTCGAGTTTGGCATCATTCAAAAGCAACTAAGGTTCTTGCCATGTCCCAAAGAACAGCCGTCCCATAAAAATTAGGTGGGGGGGAAAGGATATAAAGGTTCTTCAAAATTAACAGGGTGCTAAATTTCCCTTTGAATGATGCAATCTCCAGTAAAGTACATGGCCCGAAAGCCTCTGTGTGCGATCTCTTCAGCGATCGTCACGAAAAGAGAAGCGGGACAATGAATCACTCGCCTTTTGAGTCTCCAAATAGACTTGCCCTTTATCCCACACAATCTGCCAATGTTTTACATTCCCTCCTTTTTTTAAGGTTACCAAGGCGATGGCTACCCCACAAACTGCTTGTTTAAAAAAAATAATAAAGCAAGAAATAAATAAAGGAAGAAATAAAAGAGAGAGAGAATTGAATATCTTACACATCTGAAAAGATGTGGTCCAACTCGGGCCGGGCGCAGATGTTGCTGAGGAACAGATTGTACACCTCCAGCGTAAAATCTTCTTGGGGTATGGAGTCGTTCTGCAAGTTTTGGAGGGGGGGTTAAAATAAGCAAACTGTTGCATCATCGAAACAAAATAGAACTTGTAAACCTCCTCGGGCAGGAAAAAGAAACTGGAATCCAGCCATTCACGGCCGCTCAAGTATGTAATCGCTGAGTACATATTTAAATAGGTAGGCGGAAAGTAGTTGTACGTTGGTTTCGAGATCGGCACAGCTTTTGAGTAGAAGATAAAGACCAGGAAGCAAATTTCAGCTTCTGCTGTCAAAATAGGGAACTGTGCCCTCAATATCGTGAATGAGTTAATCAAGAAGTGTATCCCAATACTTTTGTCCATCAATTGATCCCGAAACGAGTCCCAATCATTTAGTCCAGAGTCCATTAATTGTTTTGAAGATGTATCCCAATGGCCTGTACGATCCATCTTCTGTTCTACGGTTATCATCACACTGACACACAGGCCATTGTGTGTGCGTGTGTGTGTGTGTGTGTGTGTGTGTGTGTGTGTGTGTGTGTGTGTGTGTGTGTGTGCGTGTGTGTGTGTGTGTGTGTGTGTGTGTGTGTGCGTGTGTATGTGTGTGTGTGTGTTTTAAGGATTAACAGGCGTACCATTTAGCTGTAATTACGAGCCCACAGGAACAGCAGCAAAATCCCGATAGACTTTCACAAGGCAACACGTTTGTTCCTGCGGCTCCTTGTGCTAATTAGCTACTGCTCGCTCTACATATTTCTATACACACACATACACACACACACACGTGTGAGCATCAGAGCGAGCGAGTCTGTATTCCTTGGTGTTCACGGTGTTTGTATTAAGAGGCCATTCATTAGGGTTCACTTTACGACACGTCTGCGCCACCATGTAAGCAGTTGCCGACACTTTGCAAACATCCAAACTGTCGCTTTCAGTTGATGGGGGTGGGGTGTTGTTAACGTCGTCCTCGCTAATGAAAAGCTAGTTTTGCCACATTTTGTGTATTTGCTTTAAGGACATTTCTGTTCTAGGTGATTATTATTATTTTTTTTGTTCTGGTTTAACCCAAAACAATGATGCGATGGTTTCATGGCAGCCTTAGCAAAGTATTTGCTCAGCACTCCACATTGAATCCTCCAATGATGACACTTTTAAAAACCAATGACATCAAAAACAACAACCAAAAAAAAAAAAAAAAAATTATGGTCATGACTCACGAAAACACTTTGCTAAATGCTCACTAAGTACAAATCCATAATTGGAAATCAATGCTGTTGATGGGACGGAGACACTACTAGCTGGAGGACTGCTGTACACTTGAGGGGGTGAGGTGACACGTGAGGAGGGTAAAAATAAAGCAGTTGCATCAGTGCGGCTCCCTCGGGTGCGCTTGTGTCATGACAAGCGAGGATGACTCAGACGACGGCCCTGACGGACGCGTGAAAATCAAGAAGGAGGAGAGATGAGGACAAACAAAGAAGGGAGAAATGAGGAATGTTTCGGGTGTCTCACTCTGCCCGAGGGAAGGTTGCAATTTTCCAACGCCGTCTCCACCCGCTTGCGGTCCGACGAGAACACCCTGAAGATGCTGCAAGGATGACACAAAAACATCAGCCGAGAATTTGACAATTGCTTACCAAGACAGAAAGCATGTGGGAAGCATCTCATGAAAAACATTAGTGCCACTCTGAAAGACTTTTCTCTTTTTGTAATTTGTGTCAACTTCTTGTCTCTTTGGCCCTTTGTATGCGAGCAGCTGAGACAGACTCCCCATTCCATCCCACATGCAGTGTAGCATTTATAAACAAACGTTTAATTAAAGGTTTGAATTAATTGGCTCGTTCCACTAAGAAGTGTATAAACCCTGGCTCCCTGCACACTTTTAACGCCAGCCATATATATTCCCTGTAAGCACGACCATAAACCCTGCATGGGAGAAGGATGAAGGAGAATGAGGATGAAGAGACGTCTTACTTCTTGACGGGGATTCGACCTTCAGGGTTCAATTGCAGCTTGAGTCGCGTGTAACTGCACACAACAACAACAACAAATCATTTCAATCAGGCTTCTATTCAACACGTTCTGTCATATGCCTGATGTATATAAACACTGGCAGTTACACGACGGTTTAGCCCATGCAGGCTAATCCGAGACGGTGCTATAAATAGAAGCAACAAGAGCCGGGCCCTTAAGTGGCTGCTGGCTAATAATTAATATCCACTACAGAGTCCACTTCTTACGGCACTCACACTCTAATAATGCCACTGTTTTAGACCCTTTTTCATATTTTATATTGAATACAGAGTAGTGAGAAATGACAATGTATAACCAAACACTTAATTTTACACCTTTGCATAAAAAATATGTAGCTGAAGTAATCACTAATAATATTACATAGGGTGCACCCTCCCCCTTCCAGGTTTTGCCACCATCTTTGTGCTGCGGACTAATTAGCAAACGTAGTTCTTTAATATAAAGATTACAACATTGAGGGAATACGAGAAGAAGTCGTTTGCGATGACATTTTGCTTGCACGTCTGCTGAAGCGATTGGTGGTATGCTTGCAACGCGTGGTCCCTCTGTGGCACCGAAGTGAACTCTGAAATTACTCTGATGTTTATATTTTTGACACAGTGTACGACGTACGTACACTGTGTACGACGTACGTGTGAGCATGCGTAAAACATGCAAATAGTTAGCATGCCCCACTTTTACACATTCGCACTGCACTCGATGACACAAGCCGACAGAAGTCTGCCCAGCGCGCGGTCGGTCGGTCGATGGCTGCTTTTATTGTCTCATAAGTCAATTTGCCTGCTGTCAGGAGAGAGGGAGAGGGAGGCATTCGTGGTTGAGAGCTGATCACAGATAAACAACAAATAGCCGCGCGTTGTTGGCGGATTCATATTTCAGGCCAGTCTAGCCGAGAGGAATCGAATCGCGCTCGGAGGTGACGCGGCGCTGACGGCTGTCGAAGACGTGCTATAAAAGTCATTGGCTGGGTTACTCTACACACAAAACACGAGTCAACTGGGGTTGGGTTTGGTGGTGTGTGTGTGTGTGTGTGTGTGTGTGTGTGTGTGTGTGTGTGTGTGTGTGTGTGTGTGTGTGTGTGTGTGTGCGTGTGTATGTGTGTGTGTGTGTTTTAAGGATTAACAGGCGTACCATTTAGCTGTAATTACGAGCCCACAGGAACAGCAGCAAAATCCCGATAGACTTTCACAAGGCAACACGTTTGTTCCTGCGGCTCCTTGTGCTAATTAGCTACTGCTCGCTCTACATATTTCTATACACACACATACACACACACACACGTGTGAGCATCAGAGCGAGCGAGTCTGTATTCCTTGGTGTTCACGGTGTTTGTATTAAGAGGCCATTCATTAGGGTTCACTTTACGACACGTCTGCGCCACCATGTAAGCAGTTGCCGACACTTTGCAAACATCCAAACTGTCGCTTTCAGTTGATGGGGGTGGGGTGTTGTTAACGTCGTCCTCGCTAATGAAAAGCTAGTTTTGCCACATTTTGTGTATTTGCTTTAAGGACATTTCTGTTCTAGGTGATTATTATTATTTTTTTTGTTCTGGTTTAACCCAAAACAATGATGCGATGGTTTCATGGCAGCCTTAGCAAAGTATTTGCTCAGCACTCCACATTGAATCCTCCAATGATGACACTTTTAAAAACCAATGACATCAAAAACAACAACCAAAAAAAAAAAAAAAAAATTATGGTCATGACTCACGAAAACACTTTGCTAAATGCTCACTAAGTACAAATCCATAATTGGAAATCAATGCTGTTGATGGGACGGAGACACTACTAGCTGGAGGACTGCTGTACACTTGAGGGGGTGAGGTGACACGTGAGGAGGGTAAAAATAAAGCAGTTGCATCAGTGCGGCTCCCTCGGGTGCGCTTGTGTCATGACAAGCGAGGATGACTCAGACGACGGCCCTGACGGACGCGTGAAAATCAAGAAGGAGGAGAGATGAGGACAAACAAAGAAGGGAGAAATGAGGAATGTTTCGGGTGTCTCACTCTGCCCGAGGGAAGGTTGCAATTTTCCAACGCCGTCTCCACCCGCTTGCGGTCCGACGAGAACACCCTGAAGATGCTGCAAGGATGACACAAAAACATCAGCCGAGAATTTGACAATTGCTTACCAAGACAGAAAGCATGTGGGAAGCATCTCATGAAAAACATTAGTGCCACTCTGAAAGACTTTTCTCTTTTTGTAATTTGTGTCAACTTCTTGTCTCTTTGGCCCTTTGTATGCGAGCAGCTGAGACAGACTCCCCATTCCATCCCACATGCAGTGTAGCATTTATAAACAAACGTTTAATTAAAGGTTTGAATTAATTGGCTCGTTCCACTAAGAAGTGTATAAACCCTGGCTCCCTGCACACTTTTAACGCCAGCCATATATATTCCCTGTAAGCACGACCATAAACCCTGCATGGGAGAAGGATGAAGGAGAATGAGGATGAAGAGACGTCTTACTTCTTGACGGGGATTCGACCTTCAGGGTTCAATTGCAGCTTGAGTCGCGTGTAACTGCACACAACAACAACAACAAATCATTTCAATCAGGCTTCTATTCAACACGTTCTGTCATATGCCTGATGTATATAAACACTGGCAGTTACACGACGGTTTAGCCCATGCAGGCTAATCCGAGACGGTGCTATAAATAGAAGCAACAAGAGCCGGGCCCTTAAGTGGCTGCTGGCTAATAATTAATATCCACTACAGAGTCCACTTCTTACGGCACTCACACTCTAATAATGCCACTGTTTTAGACCCTTTTTCATATTTTATATTGAATACAGAGTAGTGAGAAATGACAATGTATAACCAAACACTTAATTTTACACCTTTGCATAAAAAATATGTAGCTGAAGTAATCACTAATAATATTACATAGGGTGCACCCTCCCCCTTCCAGGTTTTGCCACCATCTTTGTGCTGCGGACTAATTAGCAAACGTAGTTCTTTAATATAAAGATTACAACATTGAGGGAATACGAGAAGAAGTCGTTTGCGATGACATTTTGCTTGCACGTCTGCTGAAGCGATTGGTGGTATGCTTGCAACGCGTGGTCCCTCTGTGGCACCGAAGTGAACTCTGAAATTACTCTGATGTTTATATTTTTGACACAGTGTACGACGTACGTACACTGTGTACGACGTACGTGTGAGCATGCGTAAAACATGCAAATAGTTAGCATGCCCCACTTTTACACATTCGCACTGCACTCGATGACACAAGCCGACAGAAGTCTGCCCAGCGCGCGGTCGGTCGGTCGATGGCTGCTTTTATTGTCTCATAAGTCAATTTGCCTGCTGTCAGGAGAGAGGGAGAGGGAGGCATTCGTGGTTGAGAGCTGATCACAGATAAACAACAAATAGCCGCGCGTTGTTGGCGGATTCATATTTCAGGCCAGTCTAGCCGAGAGGAATCGAATCGCGCTCGGAGGTGACGCGGCGCTGACGGCTGTCGAAGACGTGCTATAAAAGTCATTGGCTGGGTTACTCTACACACAAAACACGAGTCAACTGGGGTTGGGTTTGGTGGTGTGTGTGTGTGTGTGTGTGTGTGTGTGTGTGTGTGTGGAGATGGCCTACGCTTTTTCCAGGCAGGCCTCTCTGGACATATTTTGCACCAGCAGATTGGAAGCAAGAGCGAAAAGCTCCTCCGCCCATTCCTATGGGAAATGAAACACATACATAAGCCTCCAAAATAACAATAATAAGAATAAAGTTATACACAAGTTATGCAAAAGACAGTTTGCGAGAATTGTCAAATGCAGTGGATTAAAGCAACAATATGAAACAATTGGACCTTCAAATGCCATTACATTGAGATGGTACACTGGAGAATGGTGGTAGTTGTTGCCATGGCGACCTGCCTTGGATTACAGTATCATATAAGTGTACCAGCCAGGACAACATTGGTCTTGTTTAGCATTAGCATGAATGCTAACATTTCTTTAAGCTCTGGGGTGCAATAAAATTAATGAAAATTCAGAATTAAAGGGGGAACCTGGGAGCAATGAATTTGGGTATTGTTTCTTCAACTATTTGCATGTGTGCTATACTCTACCTTGGCTGTCTCCTCCTGGAAGGCCATGAAGTTCAGGTACGTGATGTTGACCATGTCGGTGCCACTCACCACCGTCAGCATCTTGTTCTCCATCTTACCCGCCAGCGTGCTGGTATCCAGCAGCTCGCGCAGTTTTGCCTCCTTCAACACACAGAAGACACAGCTGGGTCAAAAATGACGGAGACAAAAAAAAAAAAAAAAGACAAAAAGGACCATGAAAAGAGCAGCGCTGCAATGTCACATCACCGTTTTTGGTGTTGCCCTTTAAAAACATCAAGAGGTGAGAAGCAAGAGTGTAAGCGCTTGATTGTTGTGCCATTTAAAAGCTGATATGTTAAATGCTTGGGGTGGGGGGGGGGCATGGGTGTTTTGCGAATATGTAATATCATCAATGTATCGCCACCATGTGGCCAAAAGTACTGTGCATATCATATAAACAAATGGATCTCAAACACTTCCCTGAGGAACACCACGCCAAGTTGTATCTGATTGGTACTTTCAATGGATTTTTCAGACAAATCAAATAGAGTTTTATTAATTCATGAGCAAATTATGAGATGAAATACATTTTAAACAATCAGTCATAAAGGGAAAAACAGCAAAATGAATGCAACAAGCATTACAGGACTTGAGCCCTTGACGCAAATTAGGTTAGGAAGGCATCATCATCCTTTGACAACAGAACCACTTGTATGTTTATCCCATTGAAACGAAAAGTTCCGTGAAGATCTATTACTTACTTGCGAGTACAACAAAATCCCCAAAAGCAATCGATACATTTAATTGAGCTTTGCTCGATCTCACAAACAGCAATTTCAGCGCCGTTCAATGTGATGTGAAAACCCCCGAAAAACAATGCATTGACTCCGGGATGCGCATCGGGGAATGTAATTGTCTGAGGAGGAGGAGGAGGAGGAGGAGGCAGTAAAACAAATATACATTTAAACAGCTCATCTGCATGGAACACAGCCCATTAGAGAAATACAAAATACCTCTGAGGCGGGAAAGAGGAGGAATAAGACTCCCTCTCGCTTGTTGGACCAGCATACAAAACAGCCGCTTAATTAACAACAACAAAAGGTCTTGTGAAAGCTTAGCGGGGCAAGCAAACGAGTTGCGATAACTGAACAAATCAAACAAAGAGCTTTATGTGCTGCCTCACTCTTCCATCAGGCCAGGACGGCCAAAATGGAATCTCCCCATTTCCAGAACCCGTCCACCTCACTTTTCCCTTTTGGCCATCCAAGAAACAATCGGCTGATTATGGCCGGGGATGCATCAGTCACTCTAACCATCAACCAACCCATAAAAAAAAGAGTGGGGGCACTTTCAATTTGCTAAAACGCACTGCCGCTAGGAAGAAGCCATTAGCGGTCCCTTGCGACGGGTTAGCATTGCGGGGAGTGACCAAGGGAAGAGTGGCAACATGAGGAAAGTCACGGTCAAAGAATAGCTGAAAGCTGTGGATGTGAAATGTGAGTTACTGTGGCGGTGGGGTGAGGTTACGGGACAGCACGGGTCATGAAGCCGAAATCAAAGGACGCCTTTGTGCGCTGCGATCACCGGACGGACAAATCCATCAATTAATCAATTGGAAGCTTCATCTGTTGTTCATCCTAGCGAGACATGGTGTGGGCAGACGTGCTGCCATTTCGTCAACAATTGTATGGCAAACTGTATCGGGGGGGAAACGAGCCCATCAAACTATGCTCGACAAATAAAAAGGAGGAAGTACTTCCTTTGAAATGAGACCGCATCTTACAGCTTCACACGCCACAAATGTTTTTGTTGCAAAGTACTCAGGCAGAGCTAACGCTAATCCAGCCCTGCCAAAATAACTCGAAAACCTTCCGATTCACACACTTACTTTTGTGGCACCAAAGCTTTCCCCACCACCGCCTTCCCTCCCTCCCCCTCCTTCGCCTGCTGTGGGCATGTAGTTGAGCTTTAAAGCTTCCCAACTGATCAAACAGCCTATTTAATGGCGCGGACACCTTTCATAACCCGAACATGGCGACTGTCTCTGGTGAGCTCATGGACAGCACGTACAAATCTCTGGATGGGAAGGAAGATGAACAAGAGGGTATTTTTTTTTTAATGGGGTGGGGGGGGTCTTCCATTCCCCATGATTGCACGGCAACACCCCCACATCCTGAAGGCTGCAAGTTTGATCGCTCTCATAACTCAGTGTGGCCGCCACCCGCAGGGACAATTCATAGGTCACGGCCGGCAAGAAACACATATCTGACATTGACGGATGGGATCTCGAGCTTGACTGTCTTTGTTGTATCTTCCACAACCATTGGTTGCCAATTCTGCCGATTCATCTCCCGAGGAAATGTAGTTCAACGCCCTAAAAGTGATGATAGACCCCTCAGGTAGATAACAGGAAAAACAGACCATGCACCAAATCCGAACAGATTTTAAGGCAAAGAACCACTCAACGGTAGGCTAAACTCACGTCTGAATTTCCACCGAATTATTTCTTAACCGTTGCAATGTGAATTACGGCCACTGGTACTTCTCACTTTACCTCACGTGACATTTTTCAAACTGACACTTCAGTCAGGAGAGAAGAAGGCTTCTCATACCGCCCCACAAGAAGAAAAACATTTATTTCAGCCATTGGCCTTGGTCCTGACAGAGAAAGTTGAACAAAATGGATGAACGGATGCGCCAATAACGAAGGGTCAGTGGGTACTTCACTTATGTCATTCCTCAAATGCCGGATGCTGACAAGCCGCCCGTTTTCAGGTCTCGCCGAATGTTGGCTCTGGGGGTAGATTCATCTTGTGACGCACTCCAGAGCGGAGCAGCGTGAAAAATGTATTTTTCAAAAGAGCAGTTATACAACCGATGTACTCCTCATCCTTTGGTCATGAATAATCCAATCACAGCCTTGTGCCAATTTACTGCAGTCATTCTTCACGAGGCAGCGCCGAAAAGCCGCCAAGGCGCGAGGATGCCTTCGGGGCGGCGACTTCACACATGAGATGCAGTGGTCTTGAGTGTAACACGGTGTGGGCGAAATTAATGGGACCTATTTTCCACCAAAAGAAAGTGAAACGTGAACAAATTATCTAGGGGGATGGGGGAAAAAAAGTCATGCTGGAACCCTTTCACATCAGGGTTAGTCTAAAGGAGGGCTCGGCGACCTAAAATGTTCAAAGAGCCATATTGGACCAAAAAAAAAAAAAACAAAAAACAAATATGCCTGGAGGTTGATTAGGAAAGCTTGTTTCATTTCTTTCGACCACTTTCATCGCCTCTGGGTCTTTGTCTGCCAATCACGGCGATCCCGATAAGTAAATCATCTTTAGCCGTCGCTAATCTGCCACAGAGGAGCTCGTCACTTACACTCCTTATCATTCTTTTCAATAACCCGCTTCGGATGAAACATTTTTGAGCCAGGGTTTTTTTTTTTTTTTTTTTTTTAGGAATGATTTTATTTTACTATTTTTGGCGACACAGCACGCGAAACAAGCACTTTGCATTATGCAGTCAATGCAACCTCGAGTGTTTTGACAGGGCGCACATGACGGCGGCGAGACTTTGAAGCTGCGGAAACAGTGAGGAAATTGGAACATTTTACTCACAGATGGGAGTAAAATGAAACATGCTTTTTTTTTAAAATTTTTTTAAATGTGCAGTTATGTAAGGAACTGCAATCATACAGCTCCATAAACCCTTTACAACATACGGTCCCTTTGTATCTCTTTTTATGACCTGCTGCTGCCATTATGTGACACTGACATGACAGTGTCACACAATGGTGACTGTAAATCCATTCTAAGATTAAATTGAGGCTAAGGGCAACTGAGGAAAATTTGTTATACTGCAAATAAAGTTTCAGAGTAAGCGACAGTGGAAAAAAAAAAATGTAATTCCCGCTGAGTGTGCAGGCAAAGTCAGAGAGGCGGAAAGGGGCAAGAGGGTCGCGTTTGATGAGGTGGAAGCGCTCTACCTGCCGCGCACACTTCCTGCACGTCAACTCCATCAGTCTCAACACACGCGCATTCGCGCACGCAAACCGAACACACACCTCATTACGGAATCACACAAAACCAAATAGGCGAGACTTCATCTTCCAAGCTCGAGCGAAGGAGTTGCGTAACGACGCATGACGCTGCCAAATCCAAAGGCTGCAGAATTTCATCAAGGCGGCAGATGCTTGGGGAGGAGGGGAGATCGGGAACAATTACGGTTGTATTCTTTGTGCCTGCCACCTCTAACGAGGAGGTTATGTGGAGTTTGCTTGTTGATTGTTTCTCTGCATCCATTCGTTACAAGGCTTTACGCACCACCGGTTTTACAAGATATTGTGTTTTAAAACGACCTGATCCTGCTCGGAAAATGATACGACTGCGTAAGAACTGCGTCTGTGTCGTAAAAGAAACAAAGAACAGGTGTGAGATTAGAAAGGAAAAAAAAAATGCTTATCAGGACATTACACACGATACTTCAGCCATCCTTAAAAGCATTTCCTCCTTGTCAACGTGTCCTCGGTGTTCGGCTCCTCACATGCTCACCCACTCGCTCTGACTCATCCGCATCAATTTTCAAGCTAGACGAAGCCCGTTTGGCCCGAGCTGTCTGTCAAGCGGGTGATGGTGGGCACTTAAAACGGCTAGCGGGCACGAGAAAGCGGCAGGTACAAAACTATAGTAATTACAGCGCAGTCTTGCGGCGGCGCACTCATTAACTCAAGGCGGCACAATGCTGACAGAATACTGGCAGCAGCGGTCGACTCAAACCTCTCCAAACTTAACATGCCTGCCACAAAAATCTTGTCGCAAAGGTTACAAAATGTCCACACGTAAAGCATTCAACGTGCTCCAGTGGAAAAACCGAGCGGAAACGAAACTAAATTTGAAGCAATTAACCTTTTCCTCATCAAATTCTGTCGGAAATGACGTCCGGCATCTCCGTACTTGCGGCCTTACGTACATGAAATCTCCACTTCAAAAGCAAATCCTCTCCTTCCAGCTTGACTATATTACATCATCGAACACGTTGGCATCTAGTATTGCTACACAGCCCCTCGACTGCTGAGTAATGTGCCCCATTATTTAAAAAAAAGTCACCTCTGGTGAAAATGTATCCAAATAAAAAAAATTTATGAAGGCAGGGATCTGGTTCGTGTCCGCAATGCATAAGATGGAATATTGGGACACAGAAGGCTGTTTTGGCACCAGTGGAAAGAGTTCAAGGGGGGAGGAAGTGGGCATATGCTTCCTCCATGCTGCACCACCAGTGGGTCACAGGCAACAGCTTGAGGGCTTCATTGTCAATTATTTACTCCGAGTCCCCATTGTAGACTCTCCCTCGGGGGGCCCCCCGACCTGGCTCTGCTAGGGCAGTACTCGGGGCTCGAAAGGATTCTTTGCCAGTTGTTGTGTTATATTTTGTGGTTGATTTGGACACAAATTGTTGCACTGTACCTCTGGACCGTTTGGATGTATGATATGTGGCTTTTCGTAAACAAACGCAGGACAACCCTGCACCGCCAGTTGCACACACAGACAACCTGTGTGGCCCTTTAAGTTCCATGCAGCAGTTAAGTCAAGAGAATAATCAACTGATCAACCGAATAATCAATTTGTCGGCAGCACAGGGTTCAGTCCAGTCTCTTCAATTTGTTTAAAATGTCCACGCCCGTTCCTCCTGTCTGACTGCTTCACATCTATTTTGGCACCAAACATGCTCATCATGTGGTTCACGGACGCCAACAGTTTTAACGAAAGGAGAGACCAACAATCTACAACTCCCCGTACAAGCAAAATGGACAAAAACTGAATGAAAGACAAAGTTTGAACTGTCTGAAAGGCAATTTTGCCTTATGAAGACGATTCATCATGGCCAAGGCGCTTTATCGCCATCATCACTGTCGCATCCCTAATTGGAGAGCTGTCACCTTGCTCCTGTTATATTCGCTTTTTCAATTTGGCAATGCGCGCAACAATCCACCACAAATGATCAAATTCAGACCACCCGTGTGGTGACTGTGAGGATTTATGCCTGCGGTCACCAGTTAGCAATTAGCCATTAGTAGCTGCTGCGTGATGAAGACATCCCGCTGTTTTGGACATCCTCGAGCCATCTGCCCCTCGCCAAGCAGGCTTCAAAGAAGGTGTGCCAAAAGGAGGACTGTGAGTTTAAACAAACCTTGGGATTTGCCGCTGAGGGCGCTGGGGGACGATCAATGATCCTTGACGGCTCATTGATGGCAGAAAACGACCCAAAGAGACCTTGGCTTCTGATCAGCTTTTTATGCTCATGTGCTGATGATTATCCAACCAACAGACTGAATGAGAATGAGAGACCGGTTGAGAATCACGATGACAGACAGAAGATGGAGAGCGCGACTGACCGACGAATCAAGAAATTGAGAGGCGGAATGACCAACAGACAGACCGAATGAGACATCAGCCAGACTTTTTAAACACTCACAGGCCACTTCACTCGGTCCACCCAAGGGCCCAATAAAAGCGCGGCGTAAAAAGTGATTTGAAAAGTCATCCTAAAAAAAAAAAAGAAAGGACGAAACATCTGCCGGCTTTATTGACTCCTTTTGAGGAGATAAAGTGTGTTTTCAAGTGCGCCGAGAAAACACAACATTGCCACTCCACCCCCCCCCCCTGAAAAAGCTAAAGAATGCGGACGGGGTCAAGGTGGCTAAAAAGGTGCCCTGTCTCTTAATGTCTCTTTGCCAGAAAGGGAAATATAACACACACACACACACACACACACACACACACACACACACACACACAGTTTCCACTGAAAATGATCATGGAGCTGGCTTGCGATGTTTCACTCTCGCCTCACCTCTGTGATTAATGGGTGACTGGTGTGACCGTGGCGGCGATTAATAATCATAAAAAAAAAAAAAAAATCCTGAAGAGCTGAGCCATCATTTGATCCACCCACCACTAACGCTTGTCTCTGACAAAAAAAAAGATGGCTGATAACAAGGCGGCTAGGGAGATATTGATCGGGGCCCAATTAAAATGCGGCCAATTGGTCGAGGAAATGTGGAGAAAGTTCATCGCTGGCGACGCTCTTATGCAACTGCGCGTGAGAATCACCTCTGAAGTGACGACTATTAGCGCCGCGCCTTTAGCGCTGCCGCCGTTTAAATGACTCACACTTTTCAATCAGTGCGATGAGTCACTTTAAGGCGGGTTTTTTTGCTGCCAATTAAAAGCAGAGCGCTTTCTCGGAGAATCGGCCAGGAAATAAGTGATGGAAAATACGTTTTGATGTGCTTCCTATCTCAGCCGACTGCAGATGCGCCCATCATTAATCAGGCAGGAAGTTTGGATGTTGATGAAACAGAATCAAACCACGTCGCTGGTGTGTTCACTGGAGTGGCAAAAACAAGGAAAGAAAAAAAAAATCGCGATATTAAATTGGGGCGCTTCAATGCAATGACAATCCGTTTAATTATCTCATCATCTCCAATTACAGCAGACGACGGAGAGGAAAAGGAGGTGCGGGGGGGGGGGCGCCACCATGCACAACAGAGTCTTGGCCGCCCTCGTTGCCTCTTGTTCTCGTCTACCGGCGGTTTCCGTGGTAACAAACCCGGTGGATCGCGTACAGCCAGCGTGTGTCAAGCCCGTCGTGTAGGAAGAGCCGTTTCGCTGCCGATGCAGGTGTGATTCGTGAAACTCTTTTCCATATGAAATGCGCCGAGACCACAAAAAAAAAAACTGGCCTGTGAATGCAACCCAAAAGGTCAAATTGGGTCAATTGACTGGATGCGGACAAGGTTCTAACTAGGCTACTGATTGTAGAAAAGGTTAGCACGTTAGAGTGAAGCAATGGCTGCAGTAAATAGACACCGGCACAGATGTTGGTCCAGATTATTGAAGGGGGGGAAAAAAAAAAAAAAAAAGAGTTTCTTCTAACTCGCAGGAACAAAGGCTTATGAAGACAGACAGCCCCGAGTAAAATGCTGACTTTCAAGCCACTGTATTTGTTGTTCAGCTTGTCCCGGGCACTTCTTGCTTATTGGATCATCTCCAAGGTCTGCCAATGTCAACATTTGCTGTGTTTAACAAAATGTCACATCGGATTTCATCGGCGCGAGTTTAGACGCTGATAGTCCCCGAGGCCGGCGCTCACGTTCAATTTCTTTTTCTAAAATGCACGAGCGGAGTTGCTTACAGAACTTTCTGACCTTCTGTCGGCAACGCTACACTTGCCCTTTTGTGAACTGGACATCGATCTTGAGAGCTGTTTGTGTATTGTCTGAGATGGGTTTAATACGGCTCGCGGTGTATTTACATTGTGCATTTTAGAGCGCCGAGACGAATCAATCGTCAAATTGTTCATGAGGGCTTAATGCGGCTTATGTGTTTGGAAAAGCAATATCCTTCTCTTCTCTTCCTTCGGAATACAAGCTAAGATACTCAGGAAGTTCAAAAGACAAAGTAACGGTCTGTTAGAGGCATTCCGATTGGGGGGGGTGGAACAGGTGCACCATTGTAATCTCTTCGACTTTTTTTTTTTTCACCGAGAGAGTAATCTGTGTCCGTCACTCCGCTCTCCATTTCATGTTGTTTGGCGGATCAGCGAGTGTCAGAGCCAGCTAGCTAGCGTCCCCTTCGATTTCTCGCCGGGCGTTAATGGCACAGAGGGGGAATTAATCGGAGACATTGATCGAAGAAGAAAGCCAAAGCCAAGCCGGTCAATCACGCTAACCTTTTACCCGCCACTTCTATTCGTTGGCCTCTTTGCCGCCCCAGAGCGAAAGGTGGCGGATTCTTTTATGGAAATCAATAATCCATGGAATCTTTTAATGGAATCGGCTCAGACGGGGGGTACCAGTAGCTCAGTCTGAAAGGTTGAGGTCATTGGAGTTCAACCGCCAATGAGCAAGATGAAAAATACACCCGAGTGATAATTGGGCGTGTTTTATTTCGGGTTAGCTCTGTGAGACATTTCATGGTCAGATGCTCATATTACCAAACTAACGGGATGCACACTGAAAACGAAGTACAATTCGGAGAAACGTAACGTAAAAAAGATTCACCCGAGTACACGGAGCACCATCGCCACCAGACGGCTTTAATGATTTGGCGCTAATCCCGTCGTCCTTGCACTCATGGACTGTTAGCCCCGTTTAACGACGGCTACCGACGCATACCGAGAATAGCAGCATGACATCGTCACGATATCATCTTTCTCCACACACACATACACACACACGCCATGAGGCAGCTGCAGTGGGACACACGCGGTATCTCGCTCTGTTGCTGTATGCCGCTGGTTGCAAAAGTGGGTTTTGGCTTCACTGTGCGACCAATGGGATGACATAAGGAGAAAATAATAGCAGAGCTGAAAGTAGCCCATTCAAGGGCTTTCATACTCGATATGAGCTAATGGGTTTGTTTGTTGACATTGTTTCAAGTGTGAGCCAAAAAAAAAATAATAATAATAAGACTTTGCAGCGCAGTGAACATTGCAAAGTGACAAGCTAGCAATGCGCAGCTCTTCTCATTCCACTGATGCCGAGCACCAGCGATGATGACGATGATAGCGTTAGCCACACCGTGTCCATTCTCGCGGCTATAATTTGTTTCTGCGGGCTATACCCAGTTGAGGGCCTGCTGGTCTTTACCCGGATCCTGTTACAAGGCCGCGGACACACAAGCTGAGCCGTATTTAGCAGCAGCCTACTGGGGGTGAGCTGCAAGCTGGCAGTGCCGGGAAGCCATTCAGGGCAGACATTTAACTTCAACACTTGTCGTTGGAAATAGTAAATCTGAGAAGGGGTGTGGGGAGTTGAATCCTAATGAGGTCCCACGGAACCTGTTAAGTAAGGGACGGGAAGTTTAAATGGCTGGCTAGCAGCGGTCTTGCCTCACCGCATGATTGACACGGCGACAAATTTGTTTAAAAAGGTATGACATGAATGGGAATATCAGTCCAGCGTGAAAAAAAAAAAATAGCACAATACTAACAATAACAAATGGTATTTATACTTTTAAAAACAGAATAATTTGCACGCTTCAAATTGTTATTGTTGCATTTGTTGGTATCATTTGTTCCCTAAAAACAACAACAACAACAAAAAAAAAACGGACAAGATATCTTCCACGTTCCACCCGTTCATTTCCTAGACTGCTTATCCTGAAGCGGACGATATTTATTTTCGTTTTATTCATTGTATACATGACATGCCAAAAAAGTGGTACTGTGATGCTTTACAGTAGTTGTGGAAGTTTTGATCGTCATAAACTAAGCAGAGCGGCGGAAACGAGGCTTTTGGAGAACTTGGCCACAAAGGCGAGGTCCAAAATGAAAATGAAAGCGCGCGGCGTCGTCGCCACCGCAGCGGGAACATTCTGTGACGGCCACAAAAGCACTAAAAATAACCACAGACAGTCGGGGAAATGAAGAAAAGAAGACAACGCGTCCCTCCGCTTGTCTGTGATTGACTCGGAGATCCACCGTGTCGTACAAAGCGTCGCTCTGACAAGCCCCCAATCTAATCAATGTGAATGACGGCCGGGTGGGTACATGCTAATTAGTGCCAGTAAGGACACAGTCGCTCATCTAAGTGTGTGCGCAGTACTTGAACACACACGGAGCGACACGTGCAAAAAGAGCAGACAACAACGCTCATCAATGCGCCTCCATCAGGCTCGGGAGAGTGAGTCACGTACGAGCGGCGTCCGCTCACAGGTGGGGTGGCGCGAAGACGCCGGCGGGCCGGCCACGCGTTTGATGGCGAGACAATGAGCTACGTTATTTTTGTGTAAAAAGGAAAAAAAGCAAAGCAGGTGCAGCAGGGAAATGAAATCATAACCTGCGAGACGCAGCCACGTCTAATGACACGCTGCCTGTGGAGCGTGACTGTGTCTGACTGGGGGTGCAAAGCTGGAGGCTGCCATGTTGGTTTGGGGCAATTTGGCCGCCGCGGAAACCCACATAGAAACAGGAGAATAAATAAATGAAGATGGATGAAGGCTGTCTCTCTCGGTCGCTCGCTATCCTTCCTCTCGCACAGAGTGATGATACGTAGCCACTATTGATCAGCGGTATTGATTTTCTTCATCTTAAGGCAGCATTTTTAAAGTGGATGTGATTCGGCTCTGCAGGGTGGTGGTGACATTAAAAAAAATGGCAAGCAATTTAGTGGGGTATTTTCCACCCCCACGCCCAAAAAAAAAAAAAAAAGCACTCTAATTTGAAAGAAAGCGGAAAATTCGAAAATGTATGCATGGTGTAAAAATAACGTGTCCAATATTTGAAACATTTAAGTGGTGTGGGGTTTGATTTCAGCAATTTTTTATTTAATTTTTTTTTACTTTTTTTTTTTTGGGGTATCATTTTTGGATTTTAAAAACAGGGCCATAATCTTACACTAAAACAGTACAGTGGAGTTGTTGAATTTAATTTGCATGAAATGTATTTAAATTGTATTCATCATTGAATTTTAATAGAGTAAAAAATATTGTATCGATATTTTGCAATTCTTATGTTATGATTATGTTTCATTACCTCAACGACTTTCGACTTCAAAAGGTTTTTGCTGTTGATAACAAATATTTATTATTATGGTGAAAAAAAAGATTCATTTCAAAATGTAACCATGCAATGCAGTGTAAAATCCACATTTTATGTTACATTACTTGGACCATGTTACTGAACTGAATTTTTTTTTTTTTTTTTTGGGAGGGGGTTGAATAATGACTTGAATCAACCCGACAGCAACGGGCTAACTACGCCACTATACATACATCCTTCCACCTTGGCTTGCCTCCTTCCTTTTTCTGCCGACCTCACTCATCACAACCTCAGACAGCTCGTCTCCATCTCGCGGTAATGGATTTCCGAGACGTCGGCCATCTTAGCCGTCACGTGCTCCGTTTAGAATCCCTCGCTCAAACTGAAGCGTGTTCATTTTTTGGTTTTTGTCCATTACAATCAATACTGTGCACCATATAGGCTCACCTTTGGAGTTTTGGTGCATTTTCCATTGCGGGCATCTTTGATGTAGGCGATGTCCAGTAAGTCGGTCTCCTGCAGGGGAAAGAGAACATCACAAGTCAGGGGTCAGCTGAATGATTCAGCGATGCATTTTATTGTGGATCCGCGATCGTTTGCCGCATTGACTGAACGAAGGTTCAGATATTTGGCCTGATAAAATTCCAAGAATCGATTCATCGGATGATGAACTTAAAAGTTTTTTTGTTTTTTTTTTAATATTCAAACTTTTTTGGTCACTTAATGTTTCCAACAACAATGACTTTGACTCTTAACTCTTTCGTAGGTGGCGATTTTAAAAACGGTTCCTATCCGAGCAACGTAGCTTGCGTGCAATTTATATTCTTCATCACATCATCTGTGCCTCGCCTCTTCTCTTGCCTCCTCTGCCTTTTTCAAAGTGCACCGGCCAGCAAAAAATAAATAAGTACATAAATAAATACATACATAAATAAATAAATAAAGAACAGAAGCCCGTTAGCATACGCGGCACGTCTTAGGAAGCGAGCAGCGGCACCAGCGGGGGTCGGGAGAAACTAGAGAAATTAATGAGCGTGCTTAACCTGCGACGGCCGCGGGCAATATTGTCTGGCTGCGGATCGCCCTGATATATCTGCAACATGCTGCTTATTCTAATGGAAAACATGACTTTCTTTTTTTTTTTTTTGTTCAGCAAGAACAGCAGTGGCCTGAATTTTTGCGGGATTCATCATGGATGCATAAATATTCAATTCACAAGTCCTAATCCACTGTTTGACTTCATATTTTCGCCAAGCTATCATGACCATACGGGCGTATGATGTGTGTACATATATATAGGCGCTGAAGGCTCCCTAAAATAATAGACACAGCAGGTGTCAGGAAACAGGTGGCGCTCGCACGGCGAGTCACAGCCGCTCAACTCGTCCGTGCGTCTGCTTGGTAAAGAACAACAGGGAGGCTCAAGTCTCGGGTGGCTGCGCAGAGAGCGCACACGTGGGAGGAGAGCGGTTGCTTCCGATGTATCCGTCCTTGTCTCTTTCGATTGGATGCCTTTGCGAAAGTCAAAAAGGATGGACGATTGAATTATCCGGACGTTACAGCCACAGATTGAATATTTCATGAGAGTCAAAGTGGTAAATGATGGCGGAGAGAAAAAGGAAATGAGGGGAAGTAAAAGACTTTTGAGATAAAGTGCAGTCACCGCCGCGTATTGAGCTGATGATCTTTGTCATATTTCACCCCTCGGCCTCCTCTCGATGACTTCTCGTTCGGCGTTTACGCCAATGCGTGACTGAGAATCGCGCGGAAAGCCATAACGGATGCTGCCGATAGAGAGAAGCTCGTGGTGTCTCTTATTGAGTCAATTCCGGAGATTTGCAGATAATATCAGCTGAAGATTTCATCTCAAGTCCGCAGGATTACACAGACGTGATGCAACTTTGTCGAGGAATGCTGTCAAGATCGAGACATCAAGAGTATCCTCGAAAAGATGGATTGGCGAATGAATGGATGGATGTTTTGATTGACAGCGATAGAGAAAGAGTGGTAGCGTAGCTATCTATATAGTATGTACTGTACTGTATCTATCCTTCCACCGCCCTATCCAAGGTCTGAAGCCTCGTAACACATTCACGTAGCTCACGGGTGTCAAACCCAAGGCCCGCGGGCCAAATCTGGCCCGCCGCACAATTTTATGTGGCCCGCGAAAGCCAATCAAGCATGTCAACTTCCATGATGCTTCCTAAAATCTGTACCCAAATTTAAAATGATCATATGTCATAAATGAGAGCTGTTGTCAGCATTTTGTTGTTACCAAACCCCTCATTACAGTCCCTTAAATAGTTGAAGAAACAGTTATTCTTGACTTCTTTATATGCTTTCACAGGCATAAAGGCCCTCCAAAGGGAAGAGCAACTACGATGTAGCCCGCGACAAAAATGAGTTTGACACCCCTGACGTAGATGAAGAAAGATGAATATGCATCGAGTCAGGCTGCATCCAAAAAAAAAAAAAAAAAAAGGTGGCCCCTTCACAGTCGCACGGGACTTTGATAACCAGCCAGGTCATTACAAAAAAAAAAAAAAAAGAGAGAGAATGATGAGGGATGACAGGTCGGGCAGAAGGAGTGAACTAAAGTGTGAGAAAAGAGGCCCAAAAGTGTCTGAGAAGAGTGCTGGCGGTTGATTCTAGCTATCGGGCATCTGACACGCTCCGACAAACAGCCGAGGTGCAGATGAAGAAAAAAAAAAGGATGCAGGAGGAAACTTGGCCGGCAACTTTTTCTCTTGTCTCTCTTTGACGATGCGATCGTAAAGGGGGAACAAAACCGCATTTTGGGGTCTCGTGAAAAGTGAGGAGCAAAAATGTGCACCCGTGTACGGCCACGTCTTTATTGCGGCGTCAACACTCGGCATCTGGTAACCGTGTTCCTCCGGGCCAATCAAATGAGCACAAATGCAAAGACGCACTCCGGCTCCCGCACTTGACGGATGGAGAGCGCCGAGGGGACTGTGGAAGGCGCACGAGTACACTCCCCCGTTTGACAGATAGCAGAGCGTTGCGGGGATGACAGGAGGGAAAGCAAAACTGCTCGCGCCGTCCGTCCATCAAGCCGCTTTGTTGCGCGTCGTCCCTCGCCGCTCCCCTGACGTCTCACCTGTCCTCTGGGCGGACATCTGTCTCCTTCACTGAGATTCATCCTCGTCTGCCGTCTTTGGATGGCGGCGAGCATCTTGTCAAATCGGCGTGGGCGCATGCAACGACACCGACCCGCATTCCTCCATTTTACCTTTCGTCAGTGCTCTTTAGTCGGCTCTTTCATCCGTTTGAGCCTCCTTCACGGGGCCTCCTCGTGTTTTGTCGCAAAGGATCATCCAAGAGATCACCTCTCCAAGTCCTTCCAAATGCAAATGTGGCCACACACGAAAGGACAACTCCACGAGGAGGCTCTCCGTAAAAGTGCTTTTAAATGTACCTCCTAAGGCTTGAAGTACCCTGCGTGGGGGTCCTTGACTCTTGACTTTATTGTTTGGTGACAAACTTGCACATTTTTAGTCCCGGATAAGGTACAAACAAAAACACAACTGGCATAAGGTACCTTGGAGTCCGTTATGGGAGCTACATTCATGTCGATTGACATTTGTGGAATTTCGACAATTGCTTCAAGAGATTTCGTTTTCGACCCGTCGTGCCTCTTTTCCATTCAGACCGCAACCGCGACATCACAGGCGCAGCAACTCAACACCGAGTCCTTTGAGGATCAACGGCAATGGCAGCCAGCAGAGCAGCTCCGCCGCCTCGCCGGCTCAGGCGGCATCCGCGGTGCCTTTTTGATGTCAGGACAAAACGGGGGCGCCGAAAGAGAAATCCATTCATCATTCGCTCTCCGCGGGGCAAATCTAACACGCTTAGCGTTCGGTCTTTCCGTTGGAGCATTCCCCAATACGCTTGCCGGTTATCGTTTTACCTGACATCCTTTCTGACAAGATCGATGGGTTCAAAGAAAAGGCGGCAAAAGCACATTGCAGCATTGAGCAAAGTGGAGGATTGTTTCGCTCAAATTTGGCTCAAGCCTCTCTCGTTTCTCTCCAGCCGTCTGAATTCGATACCTCCTTATCAGCCCCCGGTTGAAATTCAATTGAGTTCAGCAGGGGGGGAAAGGTGAGGTGATGCGCGACTGACCCACATCTATGACACGCACCAGCCACCAAGTGGAAACCGGGTGTGGAGACGACCGAGAGCAGCAGCCATGGTGGAAGTGTGACTGCTTTTGGGGGGGAGGGGGGGGGGAAAAAAAGGGAAGTTGGAAACATCTGGCGGCACAGTGGGTTCGATTCCTGCTCCGGCCTTCCTGTGTGGAGTTTGCATGTTCTCCTGTGTGGGTTTTCTCCGGGTATTCCGGTTTCCTCCCACATTCCAAAAACATGCATCGCAGGTGAATGGAGCACTCTAAATTGTCCCGAGGTGTGATTGTGAGCATGAATGGTTGTGCCCTGCGATTGGCTGGCAACCGGTTCAGGGGGTCCCCCTGCCTACTGCCCGAAAACCCTCGTGAGGATAATGGATGGATGGATGGAAATATCTCGAGCTCAAACGCAACGATCTGCCGAATATTTTGGCCTCAGACAACAAGAGTTCGGAATTTATGCGAGCGAACGCAAGCTATGCAGCCTCTTCTAACATGCTTGTAAATGATTAACAAGGTCACTCAATGGGGAGAAAAAAAAAACTTGGCTATGGGTTATTATGCCTACTTACGATCCCACTCACCACTCAACATCCATCTCCTCCCGTCATGATGGAGTTAAAGACCTTTTCTACTTTCCAGTCGCCCACTCGAGCGGTTGACGCTCGTTCGTTTATGTGCGGTAGGAAACAAAAGGAAATTGTGGCAAAGCAAAAAAAAAAAAAAGAAGCCTTGCTAATTGCTCGGCGAACAAATGGGCCTTGAAGTGGAAGCCGCTTGCCACTAAGCACTGATTGCCATCGCTATAAATTCATTCACCAATTCTGGAAATGAACCCTTTAGGGTCCACAGCATATGGAAGTTTGTCATTTCTCTCTCTTGTTATTGTGCGCCAGAATTCTGTCAAATGATTTTGGTCCTTCCAACTTTTTGTGATTTCCAAAAAACTCATTTTTCTGAAAACTGATCGAAGCCACTCTATTGTCCAAATGTCCCACGCATTCAGGACTTCGAAGGAACTATTTTTCACATGTCTCTGTGGATTCAACTCACTCCAGCTTCAAACTCATTCGTGACATATTGGGAAAGCAAAAAAAAAAAAAAAGAAAAAAGAAAAAAAAAGGGACGCGCTGTAACAATGAGTTGTGAACGTCTTCGAAAGCACATTCAAGCTTTATTAAAAAAAAAAAAAAAAAGTTGCCCTAAGTGGATTGCCATGGCAACCAGTTTTAAATGTCAGTTTCGGAGAGTGAGCCCCGTGTAAATGTCGACGTCAGATTGGCCGTGATGAAATCTCATATTGCAAATCCAGTCCTGAAGGATTTAATGAATCCAGACCAGCTGACGTCAACAATTTTCAGAGATCGACAAAGTGACTGCAAACATGTAAGGGGTGTTCATTAGGAACGGATAATCCTGTTACTACTTCAGAAGCAAGAAAGTTTGCGCATCTGTACCTTACGCACAGAGCAAACGATTCTTTGTATTTTGCGTTAAATTGATCTCAGATCACCTTTACTTTAATCAGCGGGCCAGAAATGGGCCAGCATCTGCATTCTAAATCCTAGCGCCCACGACACAATGAGACACTTAATCACCCTCTTTACTCCTCTGGCAGATTTTAGCCAGGCAACCAGACGCAGCACTTTCAAACGAGCTGATCGCACTCAACACATCCGCATGAACCATGATACTTTTTTTCCCCCCCATTGGACCTATCGTAATTATTTTCCCACAAACAAAGAGGCTGATCCTGTTTTTCCGCTTGGGACTCGCTTGACACATCGACTTAACAATGCATCAGGTCAACATTTTTACACTCTCTAGTTTTGTGCCCTTTCAGGGTTGCGCAGGCTGACTGATGAAAGCGGCAAGAAAATATAAGCAGCCTTTGTCATGGCACGAGCTTGGTGATCATAACATGACGTGACCGGCCCATAAATAACATATATAAAAATGTTACAGTCCCCAAGCATATAAGGTCAATATCAATAAGTTCCTGGCTGCAGTATTGAAAGGCATAAACCTTAAAATTAATGTTGGAACATAAATTTCTGAACGTTCCCTCGGTTTGGTATGCGCCCTCGTCGGAAGGATTAACCTCAGCTGACAACAATGCAATGACTTACAGACCTCTATCGCACTTCCCCAAACGGCCCCATAAAAATGGAGGATTTATCAGTGACATCAAATCTCCAAACTCGCATTACATGGTATGGTCCGTTGGGTTCATTCGATCTGGCTCGTACTTAAGACCAGGTGATGCCCACGTGGTTGCTCCGAAGGACGCAAGGTTGCCACAAAGTCGTTTCATCAGTTTCAGGGGATCTTCCTTCGAGACTTCACAGTCACCACGAGGACGTCCAACCTCTCGAACCTTGTTGACGACTGACGTCTCATCCAGGGGTTCCCGGGACTTCTGTCTTGGAAGCTTTACAGACACCTCACAGAAACGTACAACCCAGAAGGAGGCCTAGGACGCCTCAGAATCCTTCTGATGGTAAGCCAGAAAAAAGGGACAGTCTTTTTCCGGTCCTATCCGTGCCTTTGTCGGACGGAAACAAAAGATTTGCATACGAAATGGAGCTTAAGTGAGTTGCTCTGTGAAAATGTGGCTCCAAGAGGCAACTTGTGACTTTCCCCTCAGTGCCTCTCAAACTCGCTCTCGGTCGCAAATGATGAGAAAGGGCCACAGCGCGGCAGGGCTATGACTCGGCTGAGATCACAATTCACTTTTCTTTCGATTGGCTGCGGATTTATGCTGTTGCTCCTCGCTTCTCTCAGAGTGCTGACAGAGAAAGTGGCGCAACAAGCTCGCCCGATCAAGGGAAATTGCTGCGCTCGAGCGAACACGCGAGCGTATTCTGCAGAGACTTGGATACGGACGGCGTGGAATGGGCATAGTCTGATTTCCTGTCACTTTTGGGTACATCACTCATACTCAATACGCTTATTGGGAAGGTGGGGGTGGGCGACTGACAACGTCGACACACAGCTCAGTCATTTGAGAGCCTTTTTAACCTTTTGTTTGCTGGCTAAGGGGGAGGGGGGGGAACAAAGCACAAACAAACGTCTTCCAACGATATCATTCTCAGAACGAGCGGTATTCTCCGGGAAACGAGCAGCGACCGAAACAGAATGTGACATTTGAAAAGGTAGCGTGAGAGCGGTCGCATGGCAACTCAAGCAAAAGGACAGTTAATTTTACGCACCCTGTCCACTTCGCCGGCCTCTCAACCCCGCCGCAGACGACAGCGGCGCTAATTATTTTTAAACTCCAAAAAGAAGCACCTGTTCTTCGTCCGAGGTTGGCGGGCTGTGCGGGTGGCGGTGTGAGTTCGCCGCTCGTACCCTCAATGGGCACTAACGATACCCTCGCGCGAGCGTGAAAATAATTGAACGGCTGTGAATAATGGGAAAATACGCTTGACTCACCGTAATTACTCAACAAAGGAAGTGTTTATATTTGATCGATAGTAAACAACAGCGGGCGACACTATTAGTCCATTTATAAGGCGAGTTAAATCTGCAGACCCTCAGTCAGCGCCGTTTACTGGTGAACTGACTGCAGTTGTGTTGTAGTTCCTCAAGGAATCCCAGGAATGCTTTTACTCTGCAGGCCATTACGCCGCCGGTCCCCTCCTGACAGCCGCATAACACAACTGGACGTCGGGCGGCGTCGCTCCATGTTTAAGATGTGCTGCGAGAACACGCGACGGGTCTATAAACACGAGGCGACGTCCACGAAAACCGCACGGCGAATACGCACTTGCGCATGTCCTAATAGAGCTTTGCCGGCCGGGTCACACCAGTTTTAAGGACCGGTGTCAAAAGCCACGAGAGAGTGAATAGGAGACCACACACAAAGATTCTAACACAAAACTAACATCAGCGATGACGCCGCTGAATGAAAATCAACCTTGCAATATATTTATTTCCACATATCGGTCAAGACACAACGAAAAGGAGATGAAAATGTAAAAAACGTTTTGCCCGTCAAAAGCATGCCAAGACACTCCACTATAATGCCTAAATTTTATATCACTGTTCAATTTTAGACATGCTCAAGCAAATTGCCTGTGACGACATACCAGAATTTCCAAAAAAAGGGACAATGAATTAAAAAAAAAATCCAATTTGGACTTGAGCAATGCACCCCACCCTTGAGCAATGCATTAAACTGAACTTTTGTTGATGTACGCTATGTTGTGTACAGTACAAGTGACCTTTAGCGCATGTAGCGGGTGTAAACAGAGTGTAAAGCGCCTCAGGTGGGCTTGGATGAAGGTTGTTCTGTTCTCTTCACGGTCGACATCTAAAGTTACCCGCCAACAAAGGTCCTCAACCACCTTCGCGCGGGGTGCTAATACTAATTAGCGCTCAGGGGAGGTTCGGTCGCGTCAGCAGTCCCGCGCACATCTCGAGATGCCCTCATGAGGGCCAAGATAAAATCAATGAAGGCTATTTCATAGCGTGGCACACACACACACACACACACACACGCACACACACACACACACACACACACACACACACACACACACACACACACACACACACACACACACACACACACACAATACAAACAGCAATAGCTTGGCGAGTCCATCCTCCTCTTTCGCCAGTGAGTTTTACGGACTGTGCTGACAATCCAAGAGCAGGTTTGGAGAGGAATAATCGACAACGCTTGCATCTCACGGGTGTCGGGTTAATGCCTGAATCAAATATTTGAATTCAAATGTGAGAGAATGTCCCAGCTTTGTTCTGTACGACAGTTAGCCCGTTAGCTCTCTCGGGAATCAGGTGTAAATGCTTTAACTGGCAACCTTTTCACAGACAGGTTTTCCGCTTTGGGAATTATGTCTACATTGTGTTTGCACTTTAGTTTGCTTGCACCCTCGGTGCTACGGTGAAGAAAAACAAGCCAGACGCTCCGACGACAGAATTACAAATATCTCGCAAAAATAGTACAGTGGTGTAGCCCGTCTCAAAGCAGGAGAGCCTCACCTTGCTTTGGTCAGTCCAGTAGAGGAAGTAGCCTTTGGGGTCAACGGTTACCGTCACGGGGCTCACAGTGGTGGAGTCCTAGAAGAAAAGACAAACAATTGAGCTGAAGTGGATCGAAGCGCGTGTACAGCTGCTGAGAAGGATTCCAAATAGGCTCCACAACCACTAGTGGGTCCACAAGAGCAATTAATAGACTTTATATTTTATTATCAGCAGAACTAGAGAGCCCCCAAAATTTAATTTCGTTTCAAGCCCCGTGGAGGTGTGTGCCTGCTCTGCTGGCATTATTCCTTTTTTTTTTTTTTTCTTCACCTCAGTTGACTCCAAGCCTTGTGCAAACACACAGTTCTGACCCTCAGGTGTGCTGGATATTATTGGACACATTTATATTTGAAAAAAAAAAAAAAAGAGACACAGAGAACAAGTTCACCCGAATACCGCATCCTCAAGTTTAGCGAGGGCAACGCTGCATTCTTGAGGAAAATGTTCAAAGTCAAAAAAAGCTTCTAACAAGGTCTCTATCACAGCATTTGCCGATAACACTAATTGCCGGCATCTGTTCTGCGTCGCATTCGGGCGAGACCCCATCTGGAGCTTTGGGCAGCGGGGGGCGGGGGGGGCATCAAAGGCGTTGACATTAAAAGGGTCGGAGGACACGATATTCCATTAGCTTTCTAGCTCAAACCTCAGTAAGACGATGTGGTGGAGTTGCGGCGCTATGGCAACCCTCCCGCTTGCCGATTACGACACAGCAACGGCGGGGATGACGGGAATGGCTGAGTCGCATGACTGCACAATCTTGACAGACGAGAGACAGAAGTCGACAACAATGCGGCATGCATGCCAGGTATGTACTATACGTGTGCACTCAAGCATTGGCAGCCAATACAATTTTCCTCAACCAAATGTCTATGTAGGTTATGTTTTTAATACTACGGTCACACTGATCCATCGTTATTATGAATCTTGTTCTGGTGTACCGAGTGTGGTGGATTGTCATTGCTATTTGTTGGCTCGTAGGCGCACATAAAGGCCATGCTAAAATAGATTCATGGCCAGTTCTCATATGGCGGCGGTAAGGGTGATGTGCTGTGCGTACTAAACTGCAGAGAGTATAGGCCCCGATTGATTTGTTTGGTTCAGTTCATAAAAATATCAATTCAAAATATTTTGAATGGATTAATATAACACACACACACACACACACACACACACACACACACACACACACACACACACACACACACACACACAAACACGCACACTATATTATAGTACTAGCTATCACCTTCGGGGGCGTTAAGGAGGCAGTTCTCGATGGGCATATTGACATCCTGTATTCACCGAGCATTACAGCAGACTGCACGACACAAGCACGGATTATATATATGATATAAGGAAAAGATGTTGTGAGTGACCCAACATCATCTGCACGCCAACATCTCTCACTCATCCTGAAGACGACTCGTTTTTGGATGCCTGCCTGTGCTCCACTCTCACTTAAACGAAGACCCGCTGCTGCTCGATGGCAGCGCCATGAATGAAATGTTCAACTCCCCTTCGACACGGAACCATGAAAATGTTGGGAAAACAAATGATGTGCATTACCGGGAACAAAATGCGAAATAGCTAATGACAAATCTTTTGTTTTTAGGGAAGAGCAATTTTTTTTTTTTTTTTTTAATGTTCACCTGGCAGCTACAGTGGCACCTTGAGATACGAGTTCCATTCGTTCGGTGACCACGCTCACAACTCAAAGTGTCAATTTGCATCAAATCACTGGCCATTGGGCTGCAGTATAAGACGGACAGATCTACGCACGGTACATGGAGACCATCTCAGCTCCTCAGCACACCATGAATATTGCTTGCTCTTTGCAGAAGATAAAGAAAATGTTCTTTCAGGCAAGGTTATATGGTTCTTTTAAATACGCAAAGTGTAATTCTCTTTCTTTTGTGTTTAATTTGACAGCACACGTCAAGAGGGAGTCACCATACAGTGCTTGTCTCTCACGTTTACACGAGCGAGCCAAAGCAAAAACGTCTCAAAAATCACATAAATTGAGTTCCTCGCATCACAATGCACAACTGTGTATGGGGGGGAGCACAGGAGCAAAACTGACCCTCTTGGATGAGCTGCAATGATCTGCCTGTACAATTTCCTGTTAAGAGACGTTCAAGAGTTGCATCTGAAACCACAAAAGCACCAAATTTGATTTATCTCCCGGGAGCTTCAGCATTGTGTTTGTCTGTCCATCTGTCTGCTTGTCTCTGGGTTCTTTCCATAAAGCCACACAAGCGAGTGGAAAGAGGAAGGAAGAAGTGTCTGGGAAATTAAACAAGAGAAGGTATCTGAGCTCATCTTTCCCAGGGTGTTGTATTTTTACAGGGAAAAGAATGAAGAGGACATTTTGTACTGGAGAAAAGGCCCACCGCCACAAACGCTCAGTACACAAGCATTTAAGGGGTCGGGGAAACACCTCATGGACTTCTAAAAAGAAATCATTCTTGAGAGACAAAACCAAAATAATACGACAATCAAGCGCCTCATTTGTTTCACTCGGAGAAAATACATTGTAATTATCTTTAGGACAACCATGGTGCCACCAAGTTCGGTTTACATGATTGACACCGTCTTTGCGGGATCCGTATTTTCCCTTTTGATGTTTTTAGTCGTGACCCGCTTTTGCATACATTAAGAACAATACAATAAATGCATCGTTCCAAAAAATAGCTTTTGAAAACACAGATATCATGTACAGCAATACTTCTTGTATTCTTGTCCCGTAACTCCTCAAAACCACTTTGTCTTCTATGACCACATTGGCTTGACTGTCACATGTCACGCGTCTCTGCTCGGTAATTGCTGCAGTTGAGAACTGTAAAGAACGTGCATTCGACTGAACTACTCGGGGGCCCGTAAAACAGCAGCTTGCTGATTTAAGGTCCTGAAAAACATCACAGTGCATGAGTCACTTCAGTGGACATACTGGAAATTGGGCATTATAATTAAAGAATGTCATATCCTGGACATCCTTGGTTTGAATGAGGCACCATTCAAATAAAAATAGCAATAACGAAATAGCAGTGAGGTGACTATGGTACAACACAGAGATTTCATCAATTGGAATAAGCTGCTTGCTGCTGTCTACTTGGCTGTGGGCAACATGCAGCAGCAGCAGCAGCCATGCACGGTATATGGCCATTTGCTGGACGGAGCTACTACTCCACTGTGGATTCTTTTGACAGGACACTCAGATGGCAGCGTGCAATCAATTTTAATCAAGGTCATTTGTCTGAAGCCCAACACAGGCAACAATAACAAAGGGAGGGGGGGTGGGGGGGGCTCAAAGAGGGAGGAGGTTAAGGGAGTATGATGATGATAATTATGATGACGATTAGTCAACTCAAGTCATGTCACAGAAATTGATTCAAGTTTAATTTCAATAACACCCTCATGCACGCGCGCCTACTACACTAAATGGCGTGTAAACAAAGCACGCGCGCTCAACGCACTGTCACCCCCATCCATCATCCGCCCGAGCACATTGTGTCATAATCTTGTGCAATAATAATAATAATAATAACAACAACAAAGCATATCGCTGCATGCAGAAACATAAGGAGAGTACAATTTCTGCCGGTGACTCACATCGTCCCATTTCATGAATTTGTTGCCCCGTCTGAGGCTCTCGGGCACGGACACCGGCTTGAGCTGCAGCGCGTGGACTCCTGGCTGAGCCCCTGCCATCTAGTCCACCACGCGTGAGGAGGGGGGAAAAAAAAAAGTCAGCAGTATTTCTCCTCCTTGTTCCTTTAGAGACCCCCCGCACCCCCGCTCCCCTAAAAAAATGACTCTTTTTTTTAATTATTATTATTTTTTTTTCCACAGACACCCACAGCACAGTCGGTGCCAGTGCGCCGCGCATTGACGGCGGGTTTGTGTGTGAGAGGGGGCGGGAGAGTGGACACGAGAGAGCTTCACAGTCTGAATGATTTGGAAAAACTGGAGTAGGCAGAGAGAGAGAGAGAGAGAGAGAGAGAGAGAGAGAGAGAGAGAGAGAGAGAGAGGGGATAACGAATGAGCATTGAAGGTGATCTGGCGCCCCCGTGCGTCCAAGGTAATAAGAAGCCTCTATTGGTGTTACCTTGACATACGAGTTTAATTTGCGCTGTAACCAAAGAACTTCAAGTACTCGGACCTCAAATTGTCTTTCCTCATAGAAATTAATGGAGACGGCATTCATTTATTGAAGCCTCCCAACAAAAAGTGTTTTTATAATGAAAACCGCACTGTCTAATATTCACTTTAAAATTAATAATAAATAAAATGGCAATGACATAATTAAAAAAAAAAGACATTTACGTAGTATGATTAATTAATAATTGATTAATGTAACCGACTTGTAACACCTACTGGGGTGTCTGCCTTGGGCCAGAATACTACAATCATCCAAACACAAACAAACAAGAGTCTTAAAATTGTTTTAAGTGGCTCATTGCACTGTAATAACGTTATTCTTTGATCACAAAGGGATAAAGAATATATGCCAGTGAGGATTGGGATATTATCTTTCTTTAAATGTCCGTTGCCTAAAGTGTCGAAACTCAGAGCAGACGGCATCCACAGCATCCCCCCCGACGAGCTAAAAAGTTCTCCGAGCGGAAAAATGTATTTCGCCGGGCAATACACCAGATGCATGTCAACCAGAAAAATCTTCCACTCTACACAATCCTGCATTCCGATTGGTGAGCAGAAATCAATTCCAGAACAGGAGGACGTGGCAAAAAAAAACAAAAACACTGACACGTCTGTGACAGGTTGTCAATGAAATAAGTCCAGTAAACAACTGGCGGCCTCACTTGACTTTCGGCCTTTTTATTTTCCTTCCCCTCGACTACACTTGAAAAAAACTCCAGTGAGTCACAGGAGTCGAAAGTGCGCCAGAAGGTCTTTAACTTTGCTGCTTAAATTAAACATGAGCCACCACCGTTGTGGCCGCCAGAATATTCTCCATCGTTTCTCCAAAAAAAAAAAAAAACAGATGAATGAGGAAGGACTCGGGCAAGCTGTCAAATCCATAGTGACAGGTTTCAACTTTGGTTCCTGATGGAGTGTGACGGCATTTTGAAAATGGGCTTTGTATTCAAAGGGCCTCCGGATGACTCACACGCTTATTAGGGTTGAGATATACGCCGGGTAGAGGACACGGTGCTGTTTTTACACCCCGAATGAGTCACGCTCGATCTTGGGTCTTTCATGTCCGTCGAGTCCGACGTGCTCGGGGAAAACCTCGCGGGATGAACGCAGTCCTTTCCACAGCGTGATGCCACTCTGCACACTTGCCTCCATCCGTCTGTCTGAGGGAGTCGGGCTGGTCTCGGGGGAGTCTGGGGCGCTGATGTTAAGAAGGCCAGTCTTCTTTCATTTGTGCCTTCCATCCACGAGCCGGTAGCGAGAGAGGCTCTGAGGGAGGATGCGTCAGCCGTGACTCAGTCCGTTGGCCGCTTCCGTGGCTTGGCAGAGAAGTCTGCACTTTGATATCTGACTGACGGGTCGACTTCCTGTTCTCCGTGAGTGAGAAAACCTCACCGACTTTTTGCTTATTTAACAACAACTCGACTGACATCACCGTCACGCATCACTTTCAAACAAAACAGTGGCATCGTCGTGGTCTGACAGCTAAAACTAATGACTAAAAATGTACGGCGAGCATTGCACATATACTCATGCGCTGCAACGGAAAAACTGTGACCCTATGTCGGGTTTTGAGGTTGCATGCATAACACAGGATACAGTCTGATCAATATTTCTGATATCATATGTGACATAGGGATGGGCAAGTCCCAATACCGGCCTCGTTTTTTTTTTTAAATATTGGGTACTCGTTGAGGGTGCTGATACCAGCCACTGATATGTGGCGCCAACACATAGTAGCCATCCAGTAATAATTTCCTTCATATCATTTTGTCGTCCAGCCATGTACATTCCTTTCATTAAACTTCAGAGAATGAATGAAAACAATTTTGCAAAATGTCCAGCGTTGCGCTCAAATTGTTCGTTGTACACTTTGTTAATGATTATTCCGCCTCACAAGAACCCAAGAGTGGCTCAAGAGGGCAGGAGGCATTAAAAGGAAATCTCATTTCACTAATGTATGAACCAGCAGGGAAGGACAAGAGATTTCTGTAAGTTTGACTGGCTGCTCTGTCCCCTGTGTGAACCCCAAATAAAACACTGCCAACGTGTTTAGTGCTGCACACTAGCGCCACCACATGGATGACTGGTGTTGATGCACTTGCAGTCATGTTCTCATTTGCCAAGACGAAAACCAGCCCTGCATTTGTGGAGACTAAAAAAAAAAAAAAAAAAAGTACTAGTTGTTGTGACTATCGAGTGCAATTATTGGGCACATGCATTAATTTAAAAGGGGATTAGAAAAAAAGAGTTGGAAAAAAATGTGGGTACCGTTATGGTACGAGATATAAAAAAAAATTAGAAAAGAAATAGTCATTCCTTTTTGACCACTTTAGACGGAATAATTTCACAATGATTATTTAAAATTCAGTTATATCATTATTTTATATTTTTAATCTTATAATTGAAGCGTAAATATTCAAGATTACAGAAATAGAATTTTGATTTCTCCCAATATGACATTATTGCATAGTAGCGTAGTGATGTGCCAGTAGTCCGGCAGATGGCGCCGTGGTGCAACATGAAACTCCATCTGAGCCCGCTTCTGATTAAAAAGGAGGATGCTAATTGAGTGAATTCCTGGGAGGGGAATTTAATCGAGAACATGTGCAACGTTCAGAAAAAAACAAAGGACGAGGTTCAAATAAGTCACTGTTATTCGCACATGATTGTTATGGCTATTTTTTTTATTTTTTATTTTTTGTCATTTCCAGTCATAAACACCAACAGCGCTCCTTTTGTCTTATGTCACACTGAAGAGGGAAAAAAAAAGTTCCAGGTGTTCTTCCGGTTAGGAAACTGGTGAGTGGAAGCTAGAATTAAACACACACCCACACCCACATTTGGTAGCACAAACACGACTGTTGGTAATGTCAACAATCAGCGAACATTGGTGACTATCACATTTCCCAACCTGCGCGACGTCAGGCGAGCGGGACCACACAGAGGCCTTTTCACGCTCAAGCAGGAAGTCAAAGACATCAGTCATGAGCGGCAGCTGGGCGACCGGTTTTTGCTCGTCTGTCACAAAGAAGTCATTACGACGCATGTCAAAACCCCCCAAAAAACAGGGGGGGAAAGAAAACACGGCCGATGAGTCGCCGGGACATGTAATGGTGTCTTTTTACACTCTTGCCGACAAGCAACGGACAAATTACACGCTACTCACGTGGTGCTAGGCTACGATAGGATGCTAACATCCTGCACACCCGTTACTAAAGAGGGTATGAGTTGGCAAAACCAAATGCTAACCATATAACTGCTGTAAATATTGACGTCAACAACCGACCAAATCGACTCGGAACGGACTACTGAAGTTACGATTAAAAATTAACGCTGACATACGTTGAGAGACCAAACAGTTGTCGTGCCCTTTGCCCTAGTTTGCTGATTGCACGACCTCGACGGCGAACGACAAGAGCGATAACCTCGCCTCGTCCTTGAATCACATCCCGCGTATCGAGACATGTGTCGAACAATCTTTCGTTGGAGATACGTCGCGCTTAGAGATCAGTGCCATGTTGCCGTTAGAATGTCTTTTCTGACACAACTCTCCGAACGATGACTAGAAGGGAGTCGCTCGGAGTGCTGCCAATTCCAGCTGCGGCCACTTCTTTTTTGTGTGCAACAGTAGATGGAGCTGCAGATCTGTGACATAGTGAGCTGCAACAGCACAGCTCAAACTTAAATCGGGCAAAAGACCACTGTAGGAAAAAAGACCATATTTTACTTTTTTGCTTTGATTCGTTTTGATTGATATCAGGATTATTTTGTAAGCAACTGATGAATAATTGAACACCCAAGAAAACGCTTTCATTCTCCTTTTGTTGATTTCCCGTATTAGCATTCATGTAAATATCATCAGGTACTCACAATGGCGAATTTATGACTAGCGTGAAACATTTTCATCCCATTTTGAAACGCTTCGTTTGAAATACAAAGAGAAATGTTGCTGGGTTGCTTGCAGACCACCAGCGGTCCACAGGCCAACTTGGGAAGAAAAACTGACACGAGACCAATGTATGTTTTGCTCCCTTTCTTTCTTTTTCCCGTTTTTTTTTTTTTTTTGCTCATACAAGTCCCCACGGATCCAATATTTATGGATTGGTAAAACCAACACAGAGAGGGGAGTTGACTAACATATCAAGTGTCAAGGCCTTGTCAGAAAGCCCCTAAATTTGCATCATTACTGGATGGTCTCGGGGGGGAACCGGCGGGGCTAATTCAAACCATTTCCACACAGCTGCTATGAGAGATGTGGTTCTATCACCACTGCAGAAAAATAACTGTTGTGTACAGTGAACCCTCGCATATTGGACGGGGGGATTGGGACCATCCCCGGAAGCAAATATTAAAAATTGATCTCCCTTCAAATATTTAGAATTGTCCATATTAGCGATGTAACCAACAATGATGATATACGCACAAAAACTGCCAATAGGTGAGTTAAAAAAAAAAAAGAAGTTAAAAACAGGTTGCACAGAAAAAAACATGTGAAGGTGAATTTCTGAAAAGTGAAATGCATTGAACTGAAGTCATGGTTAATTGCATGAATACCATTTTTGGGCATGATGGCAAATTTAGCCATGTCACAGGATTGATTAGACTTTACTAGACGTGCACAAAGGGCCTATTGTCCGAAGAGGTGATGGCTCAATTCCAAAAACTCCTCCTGTCTGCCGTGATAGCAATCTTCGGCTAAATCCCTTCTCTCAATCCCTACACGCTGGCGCAAACCTAAACCCGGCTCGCACAAAGATGCTGATCTAAGGTCAGTTTTGTGCCCCGCAAATGGTTTTCAAATGAGGATTAAGATAGCAGGTAAGCTGGTCCGCGGCCCGTGCCTTGGGCCAGGTGCGGAGTAAAGGATCAGGGGAGCCCGCTTTGCCCCCCCAAACCCTTTTAAAGAAAGAAAATGTTGATGTTTACATCCTGGCCGTGACCCTCTCTTGGCCTCGTCACTGAAGCATTCCTGCCATAACTGCGACACATCTCGCTAAGCTTTAGAACACCAGAGGGACAGCGAAAACACCGCTTAATCACAGCCAAGGGGCACCTCGGTGATAACAAAGCACCCCCTTAACCCCTTCTCTTTCTCTTTGTCTTGTGTGAGTGTGCGCGTGTGTGTGTGTTCTTGAACGCGTGGTTGCTTGGAAATTGCATTTAGAGACTGAAGTTGTACTCAGGGATTAACTGCTCTTTTTTTTTCCTCCCCCAAATAGTACTGTAATACATTTAAGCACCGTTACTGTATCGACGAAGTATCGAAATATGGGGGTGTATCAGTACATACATACAAGCACGGTGACGGCTGGCCAATAGAGGGCAAACCAGCGCCACTCAAAACAAAACATACAAAAAAAAAATTACATTAAAAACGTTTTTAAGATTCTATGCGAAAATTCACCAATAAGTGATGCCCGTTATAAATGCATTGGGGGAAAAAAACACCCCAACAAACGTTTTTCACAAGAAGAATCAAAAATATTTGTCAGAATAACATGATGAAATCGAATGTAAATAATCAGTTTGTGCATCGTGAAGTGAGCTGAGTTGAGTTCACGGTTGCATGGTGACCGTGAACTCTACTCAGCGCTCTTCTAAACTTCAGTACATGCCAATCTTAAGGCATCGCTGCATAGTATATCTATTTTTAGATGAGCAAGATAAATATTAATGATCATTTGCCGCATTCATCGATCTGTGTTGTCTGATATGTGATGTGTTTTCCACCTTAGGGTAAAAAAAAAAAAAAAAGTTGGGTAAACTCCAAACAGCAAGGCAACCAACTTCGATAAACTTTTAAGTTGGGCAATTCAATTCAATATTTTAAGTTTTCTTTAGAGGAAAATTGGGTTTCTCCACATGTCACAACTAAGAAATAATAGTTTAAAGGACTCAATGTCAATAAACGGGGTGTCGCAATTTTACTCTGCCAAATATCAGAATCGGCAAACCCGCATCGATCGGGCCAAGCTAGTAGCTAACCTCCACCAAGTCATATTTTGATCACTCCTCTCGTGTGTGATGAACCTGTCACCTTAAGGAGATCCATATTTTGACTATGGGCAGAACAAGGCGTCACTGTAAAAAAAAAAAAAAAATAACTGCACACTTCACAACGTTGGTGTACGGATGTCAACGCAGGGCAGAGCGCTCGTCGGCTTGGCTGCGGACCGCTGAGCTTGAGAAGGGAGGGGGGTCAACACGGGTCAAGCGAATCCAGCTAAACAAACAAAACGCTATCAAAGAGGAAATTTCTTGGCCGATCCGCTAGTTTTTCCCTCTTCGCAGCGCCGCAGATGTACATTGACCAGATGCTCCCTTGGGAGGAGGCACGAGCTCCGGCTGTCAGTTCGCAACACTGCCGACTATTTAGGAAAGGATGTCTTTGTATTCAACACTCACGGGACACAACATGAGGCACACCTGCACAAGTCGCGGCGTATCGGTGTCAATGCCTCCCTTATGTGTCGGACCTGTATAGCGTAGGGTTTCATTTCTTCAGCAAACACGCGCAGAGGCGCACATGTGCCCGGCAAGGGGCGGCACAATAGCTCTTCGGGTTGCTAGGCAACGCGGTAACATAGGATGGGGATAGAGTTGCGAGCTTAGCGCCGCCTCAGGTGATGCTCCTTCACTTTTTTGGTCGGATGCACACGACGCTCGGGACAGAACGCGCAACTTTATCTGGATCATGTTCAAATTGTCATTTGGAAAGTCTGGCTCATTTGTGCATCGATGGGGGGCGGGGCATGAGTCAGGATTGCTTTTTTTTTTTTTTTTTGTCTTTAAACGAAACGTGGCTGAAAAAAAAGCCACAATTAGCCAAAAGGTGATTTTTCATCTGTAATTCCCTGGTCATGAGCCAGAGAAAGTGTCATTGTCATCATTATTGGAAACTTGATTGGCAACCATTTCTAGTTGCAGTAGGCCCACGCTTGGTATTTTTCTAAAAATTTTTTCACGATGTACACGCCAACAGGGGGCTGTATGTACGCGAGCAGGGCTAGGCAGGAATGCCTGCAATGCTGCTTTCCCAGAGTGTGTTTCGGCAAATGCACCAGTCGCGTTTTGGAGTTGTTGTTTTTTTTTTTTTTCCTCCTCAGTTTGCTGTCAGCACGACTCAGCGGCACAAGGCCGTGACGATCCCTCCTGTTATTCAAAGGCTTCATCCGAACTGTAATTCTCACGCAGGCAGGAGTCTGGAACGAAGGCGATTGCGTGTTTGTCAAACACGTTTACAGAGCGGGACATGCTTACACGCACTTTACAAACAGTATGTTAGGAGGAGGATAAAGGTGAACAGGAAAGAGACGACACCCAACCATTTCTAGTTGCAGTAGGCCCACGCTTGGTATTTTTTTAAAAATTTTTTCACGATGTAGACGCCAACAGGGGGCTGTATGTACGCGAGCAGGGCGAGTTGCTTCCATCTGCCCCGTCCGCTTAAATTAGCAGGGCCTTGCATCCAGCAGCATCTGGTTCCAATATGGAGCCCGGCGGAAGGGTGGGTGCCTGGCTATGTGGCGGAAAATACAGCCTACTGTACCTTTAAATAGCCCCAAGGAGGTGGTTGGGGACGGATGCCGTGCCCGAGCGCCCAATCCTATCTCGAGCTGCTTTTGAATCTGGCCTAACACTTCTTCCCCCCCCCCACGACTCAGCGGCACAAGGCCGTGACGATCCCTCCTGTTATTCAAAGGCTTCATCCGAACTGTAATTCTCACGCAGGCAGGAGTCTGGAACGAAGGCGATTGCGTGTTTGTCAAACACGTTTACAGAGCGGGACATGCTTACACGCACTTTACAAACAGTATGTTAGGAGGAGGATAAAGGTGAACAGGAAAGAGACGACACCCAGATGATACACCTGGAAAGATGTGAGATGCGGATTCGATGGCAGATCCATCCATCCATCGGCCGAGCCATTTCATCCTCCAACCACACAAGAGGAGTAAAATTAAGTGAAGTCATTTCAAAAACCCACTCAAATGACTTGACGATTGTTCTCGTGTTTCGCCAGCAGCGGCCCGAGGAGGGCCGTCCCTCCGGCGTGCACACCTGCTGCCAACGGAGTCAGCTGACTATTTAAGGACTCCCATGTTGTCACGTCTCTGTCGGATAATTCTTCATTTACGATCCCGCCAGGTTTTCCGCATGTACCTAGCTTTTCGTTGCAGTAATAGTCACGTTTTTTTTTTTTTTTTTTTTGTATTGTATGCGTTTGGGTTACATTTTGTCTATTTATTGACAAGCAATTTACGTTTATGGTTTATCCTTGCCTTTTTTTTTTCCAAGTGTTTTTGGTTGTCTCGTTTTCCTGATGGTGTACCAACTTTATTTGTTGAACTTTGTCGGTCTTTTGACTTATTTTTGTGAATAAACTTTTTTTTTTTTTTCCAATTCTTTCTGGAGTCCGATTCTGTCCGGAGCTTTCCGCAAACCTGACAACTACAAAATGGAGCTCGCATAAAACCACGTAATAAAAAAAGAAATAAAAATCATAATAATAATCAGAAAGAAGCAAGACGAACATACTTTAGGAATCGGACTTGTTTCCACAGGGGAGGAGAAAAACTTCCAGCCAGAAACGCGGCGCAATCAGATAAGCGCGATGACAAGGCGAGGAGAATCGATGACAAAACTTCGACAGTTTTGGCCGACATCTTCGGATCTGCTATGCCAAATAACATGTAGACTGCGGTGTGCCTTTTTCACATGCACCCGCATAAGAAAGCATAGAAATAAATGCTTTTTCATAGTCTCTGCGATTGGACTTTTTCATATTGGCGATCTTGGACGTAAGGATAGATTAGCCTGACCTAACTAAGCGGGACGTTGCCGTGCCGCAAGCTCCGATGCAAAGCGATGTCTGAGCCAGCATCTGGTGTGACCGATAAAATACTCGTCAGAGAGTGATGATTACTTTCGACACAAAGGGGCACGAGAAGCGGGTCTTGGATGCAGCACCCGAGTCCAGGCTTTTCCGTTTTTGCCGGATCATCCGTGGGAACAGATAATTCGATGCATGGCCATATCTGATCCAGCATCTGCTGTGACGAATAAAATGCCTGTCGCAAAAATTGCTTTCGACATAGAGGGGCCGAGAGAAGTGAGCCTGGGGAATCTCGCCCTGGTTCGTTCCCTTTTCACACAGGCGCCTCAGTTACACCTCTGACAGGTCTTCTGAAGGCAGGAAATTCAAATCGGGACTTCAATTCTCCCATTACTTCTTGGTACCTTTCATACAGAACAGCGACACGGTGAAAAAGCTAACTTTGACGGGCAATGTGAAAATGGCTTTTAACACATAATCCAATTCTGGGGAAGTCATAAAATAACAGAGTTCTGGACCTCCTGATGAACAGAAACTCTAAAACGAGTCGAAAAGAGCCTCTGAAATGATGATTCTCAATTGTGATCACATGACCTACAAGTCCATCCATCAATTTTCAGGGTCACAGAGAGAAAGAGCGTATCCAAGCTGACTTTGGGGAAAGGCAAACTACACCGTTGACTGGAGGCCAGTCAATCACAAAGGGGACATTTGAAGACAGACGACCGTTCACACGACTGCAAAAAAAAAAAAAAAAGATTGTTTTTCTTCTCTCTTGTTTTGACATTTTACGCCCGCCAAAGCGAGACCACAAGCGTGAGCGAGCGACCGTCACCCGGCCGCCCGATCTGACGGCCACACGGACGGGCTAACTACCGGGTCATTTCATTAAGTTGTGACTTCCTGTCTTTCCCTTCCTTACATGGGGAGTTCACAGGTCAAGAGGATCTGTCAGCGGTGACAGAGGGGATTATGGGTGTAGACATTCCATTGGCAGTCATTACTAGCCTCAGTCAGCACCCCCCACCCCCCACCCCCCACACCGGCCCCTTTAACCTTCATCCTCTGTCTTTCTGTTTCTTCTCTCTCTTGTCCTCTGACAGGCTAAGAAGCAATTAGTGTCACATTAGGCATATCTAGGGAATTATTCTTTTCGGTGGCCAAGCGGCTGCTGGTCGTGTTGCTCGGCCATCCCGAAAGAGATGCCTTCATTTTATACTGTACAGGCTATGGTTGATGTGGGAGTCAGGACCTTGGGGCATGTCCAAAATCCAGGTCTGTGGACCAGATCTGGAGCCAAAGCAATGATTTTATTTGCACACTATTTCTATTTCTCCGTTCATCTTGCACCTGTGTGAATTTTTGGGCCATTCCACCTGTAGTTATTCTACATTTGACAGTGAAGGGGGCCTCCCATGAAGGCAACCTGAACAAGCATCCATCCATTCCATTCATATTCAACGCGGCATCATTACATCATTACGATAGCAACCATTTTTTTTTTTTAAATGCAAATTTATCAAACTAAAGTGCTTGTTGGAAAGCGGGCTTGAGGGATCTCTCTCTTAAACACTTCATAACGGCACGTCTTTGTCAGCAGCGGAGGGTTTACAGTTGACATTCCTCCCGTAGCCAAACACAACCGCTAAAAAGTGGAAAGGGAAAAATGAGCTGCGAGCAGCAAAGTGAGGGTTTTTTTTTTTTGACCCCTGTGTTCGAACCTCAACCCAGCGGGATTCCTCGCATTCCAGCCCGCGTCGGAGCCGCCAAAACTGGTCTGAGGGCCCGAGCGAGCCCTGCTGGGCTAAGGCACACGGCAAGGCCCGTCCTCTCCCTTTTTTTCTGGAATAAGACGGCTTTTTCCTCCCTTCCCGAGAATAGAACTCAGGTACTCCCCTTCCCTTCCCCATCGTGTCACAAGGAAAAGCAGCGGACCACTCCAGAAGATTTTTCGGAACCCCGGCACGGCTGTAATAGGATGGATGAAGTCGATGTGATGGCAGAGAGAGGGCTGGAGGTCTTTGACAGTAATGCAAGGGACATTTGTTGACTTAACCTCGTGGGTCACGCTGCAGTTTAGCGGGGAATGAATGACTTCATTTTGGGGGTTTAAATTAAAGGGTTCCTCCTCTCTTGAACTTAAAACAGATTTGCACAGGCTCCGGAATGAACAATGTACTCCCTCAGTGCCTCGGGGGGCCAACCACTGGCTCTATAAAGCAAAAAAAAAAAAAAAGGCGAGGAAATATAGAGCTGGGTTGTCATGAAGAACGATGTAACTCCTGAGTTGGTGCATGTTTGCAAACAATGACATGACGCTTTACAACCCTTTTTAATGTTTGATCTACCTCGTGGCTCATACATCCAGCATCATAAAAAAAAAAAAAAAAAAAAAAAATCCTGCTGACATGGTGTCAGTTACTTCTGCAGTTATTGGGCCACGCCATATTTGAGTGAAATTGCTACCTTATGGGCCTTAAAAAAAAAAAAAAAAAAAAAGAACCAAAGGCTTTTGAATGGAACCTTAAAAAAAAAAAAAAAAGTGGGGGTAGTGTTTCATTTAGAGGTCGTGGTCATTTTGGCAACGCGATTTTTACCACCGGGGAGCCTTGGAAGCTTCCATGCTCACACATGGCATCAAGGCCCGTTGTGGTGTGAAAGGGGAACACGCTGGGGAGATGCCTGGACACCATGAGGAAACAAATTAGAACCTATCTACCATCGTACTTAGACGAGCTCACCAAAAGAGAAAGCTGATTAAAGGCCGCCTTTCAAACGGCTTCCTTTTCAGAGCTATTATTTGCCAATAACCAGAAAGGAGGAGCAGATTGAGATCAGTCCTCTCATCTGTTGTTTCTCCCTTCTCCTTCTTATTGGTGTTTTTGTTTGAGCCCCCCCCTTGCAAAAGAGCTCACCCCATTTTTCCTGTCACTCATCGGCTTGTAATACCGGGGACTCACGGGTGTAATCCAAGCTCACCGCAGGACTCCACGGTGAAACGAGTCTCTTCGCCCAATGCTCCCAACAAATGAAGCATGCCACAAAAGAGCTCGTAACTCTGCCGCCGTGGAAAAAAAAAAAAAAAAAATGCTTTGATGCCGCAAACAGAAGAGGGTTTTTCGACAACCTTGAAAACCGTCTCCAGGTCTTCATCCCGCAAACAGAATCATTGACCGGAACTGTAGTTTTCGAGATATTATTCGGAATAGTCGTTGCATTTTGTTCATGAGAACAAGGATCTCCACAAAAGCTTAAACCAAAGATGTCAAACATACGGCCCGCGGGCCGGAACCGGCCCCCAAGGAGGTTCAACCTGGCCCGCAGGATATTTTAAACGTGAACAAATGCATTTAAGACACAGAATGAATATTTTTAATAAAATGCATTTCATGGATTATCCGCTAGCGGCAGACCATTTTGATCAGAGTAGAAGACAACATTGTTTTGATCAGAGAAGAAAACAGCAGTCTCAATTTGTCTCTGAGACAGACCCAACACAGCAGACGGTATCAATGCGCCAATACTTCTTTGTTCCAAAACAAAGGAAAGACATGATATTTTGGTTATTTATAGCAGAGTATGGTATAATGTTAATGGTCCGGCCCACTTGACATCTACCGAGTCCGTATGTGGCCCACAATGTGAAATGAGTTTGACACCCCTGGTTTAAACATTTGTCGAGTGCAAATTAGGTAAGCGAGGGCCGGATTGACACCAGATGATTCAAGTGACACGATTCCGATTTCTTGCTTCCAATCTAATCCAATTCAATCCAATCGACCATTGGAAACGGATTGGAAATGGCTTTACACCGTTTTTTTTTTTTTTTGTTTCTGAAAAGTGGTTCCACCAGATTACTGGTTCTCGCTAAAATTATGACAAAAGATCTTAATGAGAACATAAATAAATAAATGAATAAATAAATAAAAAGAATCATCAAGCTATCCGGAATGCAGGTTGTCATAGCAACACCTCAATTCATCTGTGCTCACGCAAAGCGAAACAAATACGTTCGGGATGCCGAAAGGATGAAATTTAGTCTGGGAAAATCTTGAAGACACAAGAGACAGGAAGAACGTTAAAGAGCTTTGATTGAGTCTCAGCAGTCTTCTTCGAGTCTGTAATCATAACACACCATCGCTCTTCAACTTCAGACATTCCGGTAAGCACCTGCTTGTATCTCAACTTTGAATCTGCGTGGCAAATACCACCCCGTTTTTTTTTTGGGGTGGGGGGGGGGCCTTTGTTTGTGGCGCTTGCAACCTCTGGACAGTTTCTTCTGTAGTTATGCATCACATCTACAAAAAAAAAAAAGATGAAGAGCCAGTGGAGATAAAAAGCCGCCTCTCCAAAGGGGAAGAAGAGAAGAGGAAGCCTTCAAGTGGAGAAATGTGCGGTTTGGGCAAACAGAAGTTACATTCTTCCAGGTGGTCCCAGACGCCCTATCCAAACAAAAGGTGTCACTGCATGGAGATTGGGTCAAAAACAAAGGCCAGATCTGCTCCTATCTCCTGACTTTAATGATTAATCTGATCAAGGCAACTATTCATGTGTCGACGCCAACGCTCGAGGAAGTCTTTTGACTTGACGTGCCGACAAGTACCAACAAGAAACTGTTGTGTCTCACGGGCAGGCCGTGACTTTGTAGTTTGCGTGTTCGCACTGTGGAAACTCCAAGAGGATGAAAAAAAAGTCGGACGAAATTTACGGCGCGAGCGCGCCAGATCGGATCAAGGTCGGGTTGTGGTGATAGCGAACACGTTGGATCAAGACTACCTCAAGTTGGAATCGACCCACCCAGGAAAGCCTACTTGGAAAACACGGCCACACAGTAGCTGTGTTAAGTTTTGTTGTGGATAAATGTCAGGTGACTGATTTGCTTCTCCCGTGATTCTTGGAAGACGTTACAATGTATTGTTTTCAAAAATATCGCTCGGGATTGCCAGGCAGAGAGCCGAGACGTAAGCTGGGCTCTTACCACCTGACATAAGTTGCCAAACTTGACAGATCATTTGGCCATACTAAACGTAGAGCAACCACAAACGGATTAGAGCTTTCCTGACTGTCTGCGGTGGCCTGGGATGATCAAAGTACAACGCAATTGACTTTTTGCCTGAATTCGCGGCGCGGCAGGATGCAACCATTTTTTTTCCTTGCGAAGCAGGTGAATTCTAAACTGGTAAATTGGCCTCCATTACCGACTGTTCTCTCAACCAATCCCCACAGTCCTAGCTTGGGCTGCGGCAAATGATGAGGAACAAGCATATTTCGCATTCTGAAATACAAGAAAATATATCAATATAAATGATGAATGATGAATAAATAAAAATAGAAATACACATCCAGCCCAACCACATCACCAACACGGATGAGGTGCCGGTCACTTTTGACATCCCGGTGATCGACACCGTAGAGAAGTGGACCAGCACAAGAAGTCAACGTTTACTGCTGTGCTTGGTTGCCATGGTAATGGACAGAAATAGCCACCTACAGTGATTTTTTTTTTCTTTTTTTAAACCAAAAGAAAAGTTTCCAGCTGGAGTCAAAGTGAAGTTGCGAGCGGCGTGGGAGCGATGGCGAACACAATTTGACTAAGACTGGGAAGCCTGGGCGACTTGTGCCACAATTTGTGAATGAATTGTGGACGATTGGGCTGCTCGCATTGTTGTTCGAGCTTTCTGAAAAGCCGGCGTAATTTCAGAGGAGCCGCGCGGCAACGGGATTGACTCTGAAAATGACGCGAGGGAACCCGGCGCGTTTGATGGAGAACTCCGTTACTACAGTTCGGCCTGGGAATTTAACCGTCCGCCTTCCTCGTGCAAGGCACGCTTGTTGGCACGGCTTTGTTTAAGCGCCCGATTAACCGATGATAAAAGTTCACTCTCGGCCCTCTCGAGCGCAAGATGTGGCTTTCCTTACCCAAAACGTTGCCTTCGGTGTTAATACGGTGTGTCAAAAAGCGCAGGCGAGTTCGAAAACCGCAGACGAACGAATGAAACAAAGCCGGCTTTTGTGCCTCGGTTCTGGGAGGCCGCTCGCGCTTGTCTCGTACATGCGAAATTAATTAGGAGGAAATACTAAAACACTCGGGTGGAAATTGCTTTCCACCATATGTTGCGCATATGAGGATCAATTTCGTATGCTCGGGCGCAGTGGAATGACTCTCTAACTCGCCAGGGCTCTTTGATGAAAGCCAATCTGCCACTCAAGGCACATAAAAAGAAGCCTGGATTCTACGCTACTGTTTGTTCCCCTTTATGGAGTCTTAGGTAATATGATTACTTGACCAGGTTAAGAAAATAGAATGCTTCATTCTGGGTTTAAAAAGTTGACTTTATGACAAGAGGCCCAGTGTCCAAGCATGAGAAGAATGAGTGGACAGAAACGGTCAACGTGAAGTTACGAGCGGCGAGGGAGCGATGGCCAACAGAGCTTGACTAAGACGGGGAGGCGGCGCCGCGCCGGGGGAAGTGACGCCACAATTTGTGAATGGACGGTGGACGTTTGGGCTTCCGTGTCCGCTTGCGCTGTTGTTGGAACTTTCGCAAAAGCCGTCATCGTTTCTGAGGAGCCGCATGGCAAAAAGACTGACTGTGACAATGACGCGAGGGAACCTGGCGTGTTTGATTTCATTTCGGATACAGAAATGATGGATTTGAGGATGAGAATAGATCCCCAAAAATATAACATAAGTACATTGTTAATACAACCGAACTCAGTTTTGCTCCTGCTATCCATCCATACATGCTAGCGTATGTTTTTAAGCTAGTCAACGTTTTAACCATGCCTGCGTCCAATAATTCAACGCGTCTTATGTATGTTTAATACGTATGCGCAATGTGGTCATGGAAATACGGTAACTGTCAACAAATTTGAGCGGTGAATGAATCAGAAAATAATCATTTGTATTTTTGGGTGCTGAAGCATTCGCTTGAGCCTGAAGACAAAGCAAAGACCGAGATGACCGTAGCGACAGGTGCAAATGAATCTCCACTCAGTGGTGAAATTGCTATATTTTGAGCAAATAACTGACAAAGAGTTTTTTTTTTTTTTTTTTTAGTGAACCAAGTTCGATTGGCACACTAAATAGAAGAGAATGTAAAGACTGCTAAAGTTTTTTTTTTAATCATGTTTTTATAAAGTACAGTGCTATGTATTTAATAAAAATGACATATCGTGCTTTGCGTGACGTCTGGAACTAATCTCAATTCATTTCAGCGGGGGGGAGCTGGGGGGGGCTGTCTTTTATTTATTTGAATAAATTCAGTTATGAGCGCGGTCATAGAACAAAATAAAGTCAAGGTACCACTGTATGCGTTTTCACGGACTTTTGGATCAAAACCAGTCTATAGACTTGTCTACTTGTTACATAGACATATACAAAAACACAGCGTCGTGTGGTTAGAGCGAAAATTGGCAGATCTCGTTTCCTGCCTTCCGTTTACATACATGGCTGCACAGTGTCAAGGATGTGTTGGGGCTTAGGCAACCCGAGTCAGACAGTTTGAACTGCTTCTCGCTGGGCCTCGGATTTGTCCAATCTTAGTCATGCGGTTTTATTGAAGGGGACACTACACGCATTAATCCCCCGACCTGGGAAGCTTTAATTGCTATTTCCTCGTGGTTGCGATGAGACAGAACAGAAAAGGAGCCCAAGTGGAGTCATACGGCAGTTCTCTACCGCCTGGCTTCTGGAACTATACATCTTACCCCCAGAGCCATCTGGAGTCTGTTTATTGTATCACAAACACAAACGACACGTAATGGTAATCTAGCATGTGAATTACAGACGCGGTGTGTGTGCGTGCGCGGGGGGGGGGGGGGGGCATGATGAACCTCATTTG
>NW_017806233.1:127665-129442 GCF_001891065.2 Hippocampus comes
GGGGGGGACTGGGAAGGGGTGGGGGGGGGCGTCATTGCCTGAAGAAAATCAAACAAGGACTTCCCACACTTAAGAGAGTCAATGACACGCTCGTACTTGTCACAACGGTGCGCTTTCCCCTCTCTTCCGACGCGATGTGAAGCGAACATCCATTTTCCAATGACATTTACGGCAATTTACAAATGGGGATGGAATATTGCCCAAGAGGGAGGCTTGGCCAGCTGGGCGGAGACACTAATAGTTGCATCAGACTGGGCCCCGAAAAGTTAAAGATACATACGGCGTGCCCAGGGAGTGGATGTCAGTTAAATGTTTATACAGCTGTGCCGAGGATTATTATTATCGTCAAACCACGCCGCTATAATGTCATTCTGCGGATGCCAGAGCACAATCAGGTCCTCCCTGTAGTCGGCGAGCCTTCTTCTTCTTCTTCTTCTTGTTCTCCCGCCCCCCTGACTGCTGCGTCCCTTTCTCCCGTAGGCCCGACGGACGCGATCAGATGTAGCAAGACAGCGGCTGAATGAAATGTGACGGGAGAATTGCAGAGCTGAGGACTAACTAGGGCGGTGTGAAGGCCAGGTTTGCGCATAACTCAAATATGCGCATAACTCAAATATGGCCAACGTAGTACCCGCCAACCAGACTAACGCCCAAAATTGATAACCCTTTGCTCAAATACATACAGCGGCCCCTCAGAAGTCGGTTGCACCATTCATTTGTCACAGAAATAGAACGAATTCCAATTTGACGAGAGTGAAAGCTTGTCCGAGATGCTGTCAAAAGCGCTTTCTGCTGTAAATAGGAAACGGTGTCAAATGGGGCTCAATTACTGTCACATATTTGTGTTATTTGTCGGATTGCATTACGTTTCAATCGTGTTTTCGATGCCATTTTGGAAAATAAAATATGTTGCCGTTACGTAAAAATTGTGCGTGAAATGCATGGGCAGTGATGGCGACGAGGTCGATTACGGCTAATGTACAAAGTTGGTTCAGGTCGGTTTACGTAGGAGCAGAAGCCCCCCTCCCTCCCGCCCATGAAGACGAAGTGCCATGTTTGCAGGTTACGTAATCAACAGCAAGCTTGTTTAGTGTCATTGGTCTTATTTAACCTCAAACCGTATCGACAATCTGACCTTGCTTGGTCTGATATTAGATTCTGGGTAAACCTCGGCACTATTCTGTGTGTCATCAGACATGCTGATAAAACACCAAGCGCTACATCGGACTGTAATCTTGGCCTGTGAGATGGCGATGTGTTTAAATTTTTTTTTTTTTTTTTTTAATCGAAAGTGAAGATGTTTGGGGGTTCAGCTGGAGCATCATGTTTATGAGTCCCCGGGCGTCCATGATGAGCGACATTACACATGACGCATTTTCACCTTGGTGGGGAAAGTGATTTAAAACGTTGTTGGTGTTTTGGAGTGAAGGTCACTTGAATATTGGGATGTTCTTGCTTGCCTTTTTGTGTTTGCGTGATTGCGATGCTACATTCCAAACCAAGGCCATCAGCTTCTCGAAGGTCAGATTTATGTGACTTTTTTTTTTTCTTGACGGCTTTATCTTCCACCCGATTGTACATCACTCCGCCATACGGAGAGCGGATAAACAGAGGAAACCGCCAATTAGATGGCATTCCGCAAGAGATTGTGTGTGGAAGAGGGGTTACTGTATACAGAAGAGTTAGTTTAGTCCAATAAATATTTACACAAAGTGCCACGAATGGAGACAAACGTTACCGGGAAATACGCTAGACAGTGAGGGTGGAGGGGGGGGGG
>NW_017806233.1:130520-134478 GCF_001891065.2 Hippocampus comes
TTTTTTTTTTTCCATACGACTTTTAAGGGCATTGGACTTTTAGAGGTTTCTACTGTAAGTAGAAAGCCCAAACTGACACGCTTTCACAGATATTGAGCAGCATACTCGCTAAGTGCTTCCAATTCCTCTGCCTGTAAACAGCTGCTCGGGCCGTTGAGTGGTCAAATGTAAATTTTTTTTTTTTTTTACGCGGGCTGTTTACGTAGAGCCCAAGCTTCTAATCATGCAGACGTATAATTGAGTGACGCGTGGGCTCTTTATGAGTGGAGCTGCATTCAAAAGGGCACATCCCTATACTTAGAGAGCTCTCTCTCTCTCTCTCTCTCTCAAATGCTAAACGATGCATGCATCTTGATACCATTCCTATTTGCATGTTATCAAGAAGGCCACATGAAGCAAAGAAATGACGCTTCATGTGCTGTGTCTATAAGATCCACATTGGAACTCTGGACTACCTCAGTACTGTACTGGAAAAAAAAAAAATCTGAATCTGAAATCCGGTACTGGCAGGTCACCCAGCAGTCATGTTGCATGGTACACACCCAGTCACATTCAATGGGTCTTCAAAGAAGCTAGCATGCAAGTTTTCCGATTGTTGGACAAAGCCGACGTACCCTGAGAGAAGCCGGGCTAGTTCTCGGATAAGATGCAAACACCACACAGGAAGGCCGGAGCCTCGATTCAAACCCAGAACCGGTTCTTTGTGAGGCAGGCGTGCTTTCCACTCGCCTACCGTGACACCCGATTTAACTTCTGGTGAAGATTTTTTTTTTTGCACCAGAAAATTTGTTTCAACTCCTTTCGGTTGGAGTTCGACTTTGGATGTTGCACTGGATGCTTATAATTACAGGCCGAGCGTGAAGATTAAGAGTGTCATGGAAAAGAAGCCACAAACAAATAAACAGCTCGCTAAATTATGCGCCGTTTGTAGCGCGTGACCAACGTCAGCGCGTTCTTTGGCACACACTTTTTGGGAGCCTTGGTTGCCTGTGATCTGCAAGGGGGCCGTATAATCTGGAGATGGACTTGTTGCTCAAATTAGTGGGGAAGAGAAGCGTGCCACATGTTCAGTGTCCATAAATATTGACTCTGGCTCATTTTTATTTATTTTTTTATTTTTTTATTGCCGGCCCCGACTCTGACACTGGTGGCTTTTCCATTTCGGGAACAACCTATATGGCATCTGTCCCACTTCCACCCACCAGCCTCCCATTCGCGCCGCACAAATGTGCTCGCCTTCGACGTGCCTCTCCGAGTTGCACTTTGAATCATTTTCCCCCGGAAAAAAAAAAAAAGACAATCAAATTAGAGAAGTCACAAAAGCAAATGCGCAGCCAAATCGATTTCATAGCAGGCATATTCGAGAGTGTAAAAAAGCCCATCTGGCTCAAGGCGGAGGAATGCGGGCCGTGAGTCTGGCCAAGTTGCTGTTAACAGCAGGTGAAAGGCTAATGGTTGGATCTTGCGGTGTCATCTCAGGGCTTCACCCCCCCCAATCCCACCACCCTCTCCCCACAAACCGCCCCCGACTCGTGGAATGTAGGTGATGACAAGCGAGTGCTGTACCATCCGCATCCAGACCAAAACGTACATGTGGAACACACACATGGAAGATCTCACCACATTTTCTGCAAGTCTTCCACAAGATAAGGCAACAAATTGGATTTCTCAATTCCCTCACCCTACCACAAAAATGCACTTGGCGTTAACAAATTATTGTAAATGTCATGCTTGTTTGTCTCTATGCGGGAGACTGAAAAAAAATGTCAAACGCAAGCTTCAAATTTTCCCCTTCAACATGCCAGCTGAACAACCGGTCGACAAAGAGATGATGCTACCTTTTTTTTCTGTGCAGGAGAAGAGGCGAGAGTTGACACCATGACAACCTGCCTGCTCACAATACGCTGAGCCTCGGACAATTTATGGTCCAGAAGAACATTTCAGTGTTAGAACAACCTCCCTACTCACTGGATGTGAGATTTTTATTTTTTTTGGTTCCTCTTTCTATCTTCGATGACGCCAGACCTGGAACTTTGCTGACACACCTTGTATGTGCCACAGCGACAAGTCCAGGAAGGTGGCATAGACTATTGCTCTCCTGCTACCCAAAAGAGGATCATCAATTTAGATGACAATGGATGGATAGATGGAGAATGCATCCCAACAGGAACCCTCACATTTTTTTTTTAATGGTACTATATGTTAGCATGCCTTCAGTTTGGTACAGGGACAGAGCAAATTATGTAATGGACAGGAAGTGTGTTGTAACCGCCTCACGTCTTCCTCTGCAAACAAACTTGTGAACTCAGCTGAATATTTTTTTTGTAAAAAGGACGAGGCAGACAAGCACGACACGAACATTTTGAAAAGTCGAAATGATGGAGGCCGAATGGATTTTTATCAGATGTCTCGACATCACAGTTTTTCAGATGGAATTAGTTAGATTTGCATGTCGATGCTACGAGTACCGTTTAATGACCACGGCGAACCAGAGCTGCCTCAATCTTGAGCTTTTTTTCTTCCCCCCTCCTCAGTCCGATACCGCGGATGTCATTGTTCGAGACAGATATGACACCGTTATCTAATCTCAGTCTCCACGTTGATCCAATTACACGTTGATTGAAAGGGCAACACTGCCGAGCAAACTTCGATAGCTTATCCGCGACATAAATGAACGACCTCACGAGGTGTCCAGGGAGAGGATAAACTGACAAACAAAAATGGAAGAATGAAACAAACAAACTCCTGGCCAATCATTTTTTAATGACGATGTAAATAATGGCAGAAATTAGTACTTGCTACATGCTAGTTAACAGTTGGGGTGTTCAAAATCCCAGTTCGCACAATGAAGAGGTTCTCCCCGCTGTCAAAAAAAATTGAATATGACGTATGAAGATGTTCCCGATTGGAATGAGAGTGTGGGAAAAGCTATAAGACGCGCTTGTTTTGACAGAGCTGCATTTCACTTGAATGATGTTTCCCCACTCACTCGCAGCACCGGGGAAAAACACGGCTGGAAGAAAAGTAAACCACTCTGAAGCCCTCCACTTTTATAGCGCAAGCGAGCTCTGTGTGGGAGCCCCTCCGGTCTGACCTTGTGTTTTTGTTCAGGGAATATTTGTGGATCGCATATACAAACAAATGCACGCTGGAGGGAAAAGAAGTAGAGCAGCGATGGTGGCGGTTGTCTGCTGGTCGTTCGCGCTCAGTTGTCATGCAAAGAATGAAGCGGCGATTGTGGTTTACTTCTAACTCGACAAGAGGAGAGGGAATGGAACGCAAGTCATGGGAAAAAAATAGATATCATACTTAAAAAAAATGAAAACAGTCTGGAAAGTTGCTACGTGCCCTGTATTGAAACAAACATGCAGACTGTTACTGTCATTACGGTAAATATTTGAATGAAAAACAATAGTAGGGCATATTTATAAGAAAAAAAAAGTGAAAAACAGTAAATACGGCATGAAGTGAGCGTGCCGACTTGTGCGCGATGTGTAACCTCCAAAGGCTAAGACCTGGCTAATAGAAAATTGTGTATGTATATACACACACACACACACACACACACAGTATTGAAACAAACATGCAGACTGTTACTGTCATTACGGTAAATATTTGAATGAAAAACAATAGTAGGGCATATTTATAAGAAAAAAAAAGTGAAAAACAGTAAATACGGCATGAAGTGAGCGTGCCGACTTGTGCGCGATGTGTAACCTCCAAAGGCTAAGACCTGGCTAATAGAAAATTGTGTATGTATATACACACACACACACACACACACACACACACACACACACACACACACACACACACACACACACATATAGATTTACTATTTTTTGTTTTTTGCGTCATATTTGCTATTGTGTTGCAATTGCTTTGGGAGTCATCGCTAAGATCCCAACAGCAAACAGGTAAGAAGTTTGCTGCTGAGGTGACTAACGTTATGCAACAA
>NW_017806233.1:135836-153810 GCF_001891065.2 Hippocampus comes
TTCCCGAGAAACACACTACGGTATACTCGCGCTTCTGCGCCTTGTTTTAATAGCTCTGCTGTTCGAAGAAAGTCGAGTGTCTGCATCTCGCTGTTCTTAGCCATATTTTTTTTCCGGGACTGCTTCTTCTCGGTGATAATGACAGCTGGGAATAAAACGGATTACCGCCACCTACTGGTAGGGAATGTGAATCAATTATGTTTATGAATGAAAATGCAATTTATGGCAACGATAATTATAAGAAATAGCTCTTCTCATATTTTGCTGACAGGATTTTACGTTTAGAAACAAAATATGAAAACAATGACTTTTTCGCAGTATATTAAAATCAAATCTTCAAGTCTTGTTTCCAGAGAATATTATGGAGAAGATAATATTTTGTGTTCTGTTGTTTATTTTCATCCAAAGTAATGACATTCACGTGAATTATGTTTTCCTACTTTTTGTCGTGTGCTGCTCAGTCCAATATTTTAAATCTTAAGAGTATTTTTTCTTCTGTCTCTTCTTGTCCATCTCATAACTACCATTTTCCTCTTAATATTTATTTTCTGTCTTAAGTACATTGACACGGTCAAGGACAAAGCCATTGTCCTTTACCTCTTTCATTTTCCTCATTCATCAACTCCTTCCATCTACTCTGTACCCTTTTCTCAATGGTCAGGTACATTTCCAGCAGTGTCTTATATATATACATAAAAAAATAAATAAATCCTTGTCTTACCCCTCGGGTGGTGTGACAGACACGGATGGAACCATCAGAAAGAAGGAACACGAGAAACCAAGGGCTCAGCGAGGAGCTGAAGAGAGCCTGGAAGGTAAAGGTGACAGTCGGGCCTGTGGTGGTCGGAGCAATCGGGGCAGTGACCCCCAAACTAGATGAGTGGTTGCAACAGATCCCGGGAACAACATCGGACATCTTAGTCCAGAAAAGCGCAGTGCTGGGAACAGCAAGGATACTGCGCAGAACCCTCAAGCTTCCTGGCTGAATGTGGGACGGACACCATCCGAGGGGTGAGACGAGGATTTTTTATATGTGTGTGTGTGTATGTATATACACACACACACACACACACACACACACACACACACACACACACACACACACACACACACACATATAGATTTACTATTTTTTGTTTTTTGCGTCATATTTGCTATTGTGTTGCAATTGCTTTGGGAGTCATCGCTAAGATCCCAACAGCAAACAGGTAAGAAGTTTGCTGCTGAGGTGACTAACGTTATGCAACCAGAGGCCTATCTGTATTTTAATTGCAAAGTGGATGATCAGGGATTATCCCTCATCAAATGTTATTGTCCTGGCAGGAGACAAAGGTATCTTGTGAATCTTTGTGGGCTTTAATCTATTGCCATCACCCTGGATGAAAACAGAACAGCCGCTTTGGCCAAAACAACCGCCTGGCCCAACTATCATGGCCTAACGGGCCCCGCGAAAGGGGATCAATGGTGGCTTTTTTTTAATGGAGATGACGGAAGAAAAAAAAAATCAAATATTAAATTTCCAGCCCATAATCAACACAAATGAGGCTAAAATTCTCACCTTGTACCAATGCAGCAGGTACTGGCGGGTCGAGCATTTGGTTCCTGAGCATTTATTAGTGACTTATCTGACTTAACTCACTTCATCCCACATCCAACGTAATATTACAACTTGCTGAATTTTCGACAGGACAATTTTATTGCTGATTTGTTCAGATGCATTGATATAGTTTGCATTGTGGAGTCAAATCTATTTTATATTCACTCAAAACATATCTAACATTTTGGTTTTTAATCCTATAAATAATGCATGAATGTTAGTCCACTTCAGAAAGAAGCAGAAGGTCTGTATCTCGAAAGGTTTCCAAATTGGTGCTCATCCAAATTAACATTGTTTTAAGTGCTATTGTAGCTTCTTTTCCTTATCATAAAAGCCCCCCGGCGAGAAACTAGAAGGATCCTTCAGGCCTTCCAAAAAAAAAAAAAAACGGAGGGGGGGGGGGGGGAATGTGGGTTTATTGGACGCGGTAAAAAAAAAAAAAGAGGAGGGGAAAAAAAAAAAAGTTGGCTTGGGTGTGAGTCTCGCACCCACCACCACCACCACCACCACTACTACTACCACCCCGCCCGTCCGCCCGAGGGCTAAAAGTCCACGGGAGGCGCTTTCATGGGCGGCCATGTGATTGACAGCCCCTCGGTGACATCACCGGACGACAAAAAGAGTGGCCGGCCGAGGGGAAGGAGCCAATCAATCGCAGCACTCCGGCGGTGGCGCACGGCGCGACCATCCACAGAGCGCAACCCAATTCCACTTTGCTTCCAGACTTTGACACGCTTTTTCGTTGTTGGGAAGATGTTCTACCGAGACGCGTTCTACTTTGATCGCTCCCTCTTGCGCGCAAAAACTTCCTCGTGACAAGAACCCGTTTGGTCCTCTGGTTTTTTTTTTCTTCTTTGTGCGTGTGTGTGTGTGCGTAAAAAAAGGACGAATCGCAGAGAGAACCAAGCCGGCGCGTGTGACATTATGTGCGCGAGCGGACAAATGAGGGTGTCGGGCTGTCTGTCTGTGGTCCTCCGCGGAGAAGCAGCGTGGATTTAACGCGACTTCATGTGGACTTTATCGGAGCCCAACGGTGGAACGACGACCGGACACAACGCTTCCTCGTCAGGTAAGAAGAAAAAAAATTAAAAAAAAAAAAAAAAAAACAAGACTTGAGCGTGGGAGTTAAAATCTCCGAGAGACTTTTATCACGCTTTGCATGTATTGATGCTCTTCAATGAGGCAGGGAATCTTATAGGGAAGTGGAAAAAGTGTGGTTAAAGTGCACTTTTCCTTTGCAGGCAGTTTTTTTTTTTTTTAGATGTGTTGTACATCTGGCCCCGGTGGTGCACGTCAGATCTAACACCTGCAAGCCTCTTGAAGTAACCCTATCCCTTATGATTATACAGTCAAAGTCTCCGCAAATTGACGCTTGTAGCACCCGGCCGGCTGGCAGGCTGGGCCTCTTCTTTTCCTAACTTTTTTTTTTTTCCCCTTCTCTTTTTTTTCCTCTTCACCCCCCCCCCTTCTTCGAAAAGACTCTTTCATGCCTCTTCTGATCTCCACTCGCCTGCATTCCTTCGGCGTATTTCTAATTGGAGACTTCTTTGATTTGCCCTTCCTGTCCTTCATAGACTTCCTCCATCTTCATCTTAGAGATCAGACTTCATGCCGATGATTAATTGCCAACCGCCGCCACCACCGCCTCAAAGCGACGAGGTGTCTTCCCCTTTCTTCCATGCTGCTCGGCAAATTGACAGGACGTCCACTTTCTCCTCCGCAGGGACTGACTGATCATGGTCACCGTGGTCGGCTCTCTCATGGTACTGCTTATGGCTCAGGTGTTGATGGAAGGCGCGACGGGACTCATCCCCGAGGTGGGCCGAAGGCGGTACGGCGAGTCGGGCCGGCACAGCCCGCAGCAGTCTGCGGGCGCCCTGCACGAGTTTGAGTTACGGCTCCTCAGCATGTTTGGCCTGAAACGCAGGCCGTCGCCAGGCAAGCACGCCGTCGTCCCGCGGTACATGGTGGACCTGTACCGCATGCACTCGGCCAACGGCGACCACAGTGCCCGGCGGCCCAAGAACATGGGAAGGCACGCCGAGAGGGCAGCCAGTGAGGCCAACACGATTAGAAGCTTTCACCACGAAGGTGCGTATTAGCGAATACCTCGACCTGTCAGCCTCCAGCTCCTGGGCTCTCTCAGACAGCCCAAACATGTACTTAAACGTGACTCAGGGTGTCAGCACGCTGACTTCAGAGCACTCGGTCGTTTTACAGCACCTTTTTAGTCATCCGCGAGGTGACATGCGTCTTAATTTATTTACACTGTTAATGTAAGTTTTGGGGACACTTCAAAAAAAAGGCTGTGACGCAAAGGCCTTTGAGCAAACATGGAGAAGGGAGGGGGGGGGTGTCTGGCTTCCACTTCTGGGAAGTAACAAATACTTCAAAACTGTACTCGAGGATTTAATTTTCTGACCACGTTCAGTTTCTGTCCTTTCTTCTCCTTAATTTGTTAACTTCTCGGCAGAGGTTGTTAACTGCCATTTCGATCTTGATTGATTAAGGTCTTGTGGCGTTATAAGGCAGAAAAAAAAACTGTTTCAGCGGTGACATGGAGGAACATGAGCAGGGACAAACGATGATGACGAAGCAAGATGTTCCCCTTCCGTAGCCTTATTTAAGAGATTTCGTTTGACGGTGGCTCCAAAATTGAGTCGTGGCAAACGCGTTGTTTTGTGACAGCCGGAAAAAAAACCCAACTTGCTGCTTCTGGCATTCGATTTCAATTCAATTCTAAAATTGGAACAAACGTCTTCAGTAAAAGAGTCGAATTAGTGCTTTTATTTCTTCCCCACAAATATCTCGACTTCTAATGAAGTCCAGCGTCAGTACTTTTACAACGTCCGCTGGCCGCGGCTGTAGCGAGAGCTTCAAAACATATCCAAGTGGCCGTGGAATCCCTGAGGGGTGAATTTGTTACTTAATAATTGATGGTGTTTGCAGTACGCCTCTGAAAACAGTTTTTCCAGACACGCACCGCAGGAGCGGGATAAAGAGCGGCGTTGGCCTTTGCGCAGACGATTGCTCGGGCCCCGGGTTACTTCAGCAACCCACAACATGGCATTAAGGCAAACACGTCATCCAGACAGACGCAATTCCAAATTGTTATCCTGTCCAAATAACCTCTTCTCCGCGTTGCACCATTCCTCAAAAATGCTCCTGCGTCGGGAATACGTCCGTTACTACCCTGATGAGATGAATTCTTGGTTTTGGTTCATTTTACTGCTGATTTGAGTGTTCAACTACTTAAAATGTCTTTTAAATGTGAAATCGTTCGACTTGCCGCAATACGATATTAAAATAATAGCAAGTACCACTTCATTCCCAAAAGTCGTGATTGGTGGCACGTTAAAGTGACATCGGCGGTGAAACGCAGAGACCTTGGGGGCGGTTTGGAGGTGGGGCGTTTGCGTTTACTCGGGTGCGACACTCGGACATGCCGCATACAAGCCAGACTTGAGTGTAGTCCAGACCAGCTGAGGACCAGGAAACCGAGCAGAGGGCCGGAACGGACGAGAGAAAGGTGCAAAAGTCATCACGATTTGTGACCGGACTAGATGAGGATCTGTAACCTCTCCAGTGTCCAAACTAAGTGAGACGGAAGTCATGACTATTCTGGTTTGAGCACAGGCCAGACCGGTTGAGGACCAGCAACCCATGCAGGGGACTGGAACCGTAGTCTGCTGCTGTTAGAAGAAAAAGCTTAGGCGGATGAGAATTCTGATGAGGGGGTAGGCCAGACCAGTTTAGGATCAGGAACCTCTGCAGGTGATTGGTGGTGCTTTTGAGGAAGGGGCAAAAGTGGTGACTAGCCTGGTTAAGGAGCAGGAAACCTCTGAAAGCTCTGTTGGGTGGATTACACCCAGGGGTGCTGTTAGGGGGACAAAATTCTGGTTTGAGTGTCGAGAAGAAAAGTTAGGGTAGGTAACCAAGAGTGCCAGAAGTTAAAAATGAGAACAATTAGGAAGGCCAGATCAGATGAGGACCGAGATCCCCTGAATGGGGAGCGAACAGATGACGATTCAGGTTATAGCGTAGGCCAGACCTCGAAAGGGCTGATTAAGATTCAAAGGTGTCACAACTGACAAGGGCTCCAAAAATACAATTGTCTTCTGATGATTGACACATCTGTTTATCATCATCGCTTTGCTCAGATACAGGACTCGGTTTCACTTGCAGTTAAGATCCAGGAATAAAAAGCAGCTGCGTAAAACGGTATGGCGACATAAAACAACCCAAAACGACACTGCCCGTTTTGTTTCGGCACGGGAGCCTGAAAAGAAATTAGGAATGTTGATCAACGCAATCTACAAGTCGCACGTTTCTAACAAGCCCGGACTTGTTTGCTGAGGAGGAGGAGGAGGAGGGAGGGAGCTAAAGACGGCGTGACAGAGAGCGAGACGGAGCAAAGAGGATTTGGAACACGGAGAACAGGAGGATTTGGGATTCGGGGGGGGGCCGTCCTGATCCCGAGCTAAATGAATCCTGCGTGTTGTTTGAGGATGAATGTATGACTGCCGAAACAGTAGCCTTGACACTGAACTTGGGAGCATTTACAGGTGGATTTCCTATACTCTCTGTGGTTGCTATGGTAACTGTCCATAGATTAAAGTCACGCCTGTCTCGTTTTGTTTGTGTGGCCTGACAACTTGACCGCGAGAGAAACCAGCATGTAGCAGTTAAAAGATGAAGTTTAAAAAAAAAAAAAAAGCTTTCAGTGTGGATTGACACATCTTCATCCACTTCTTGGTCCTGGATCAAAAACAATATGGAACGATGCCACTTCTATCATCTGCAGCAGTTTATAATCAATATTTGGCTAAGAACTCGCCAGAGATGCCGATAACTTATCGACGAAATCGAGTTGGCCTTGTGAGTCTTGTGAATGTGGCTGGTTACAGAAACGGTCCCCATCGCTTATATAGTTTCAATTCCATTGGCCAGCATTCCCTATTCCAAACGCCTTTGACGGATTATATTCATGTGGTAACAACCTGATTGGACAAAAAAAAAACTCTCGAAAATGTTCATGTAAAATGTTGGTCAGTTTGGCCCTGACGGTCAACCTCTGCCAAATTAGCTCAACCTGCGCTATCTTTTCTAGAGTCTATGGAGGCCCTGGCCAGCCTGAAAGGCAAAACCACCCAGCGGTTCTACTTCAACCTCACTTCCGTCCCAGAAGAGGAGCGCATCACGTCGGCAGAGCTTCGCATCTACAGGGACCAAGTCAAGGACGTCACCCCCGCCAGCCCCAACAACAGCTCCGCAAACGTCAGCTCGGCGGCCGCCGGCTTCCATCGCATCAACATTTACGAGATATTCGGCACGCCCAAATCTGGCGGCGACGGGGAGCCTCTGGTTCGCTTGCTAGACACCCGGTTGGTGAAGGACTCTTTCAGCCGGTGGGAAAGCTTCGACGTCAGCCCCGCTGTGTCGCAGTGGACTTCCGGGAAAGGTCACAACCACGGCTTCATGGTGGAGGTGCACCACCCGGAGGAGCGGCAGGCCAGCGACGAGCACGCCCGTCGACGCGGCAGGCACGTGCGGGTGAGCAGGTCCCTGCACCAGGACCAGGACTCGTGGCCTCAAGCCAGGCCTCTGCTGGTGACGTACGGCCACGACGGGCGCGGGGACTCGGTGCTGCACACGCGAGAAAAGCGCCAGGCCACGCTGCGCAAACAGCGGCGGAAGCACCAGCACAAAGCCAACTGCAAGAGGCACGCGCTATACGTGGACTTCAGCGATGTGGGCTGGAACGAGTGGATAGTGGCGCCCCCGGGCTACCACGCCTTTTACTGCCACGGGGAGTGTCCCTTCCCCCTGGCGGACCACCTCAACTCCACCAACCACGCCATCGTGCAGACGCTGGTCAACTCTGTGAACTCCAACATCCCGAAGGCGTGCTGCGTGCCCACCGAACTGAGCCCCATCTCTCTGCTTTACCTGGATGAATACGAGAAGGTCATCCTTAAAAACTATCAGGACATGGTGGTCGAGGGATGCGGCTGCCGGTGAGAATGAGAAAGCGGGTACAGGCGGAAGGTGTCAAAAAAAAGAGACATCAAAAAGGGTGATGATGGACACCCGGTTTTCCCAATGAAGACGTTATTTATATGAAAAGACACAAACAGAGCTATCCTGGAAGAAGCATATAATATGAATATATTTATGTCTCTGTCAAGTTGGGAAATAAATATTTTAATCAGAGGAATATATTCCTTTTACTGGTTTTGAAAAAAAAAAAAACTGTATTTCTGATGTACATTTCCAAATGGGTGCAATACCACATGAAGTATAATGCGCAGATGTTTTTCTATTTTGTATTTATTTCTATCATAACCACTTTATTTGTAAATAAATGTGTATTTATCGTGAGAAAATATGCTCTGCCTCGAGTCCCCCCCCCCCACCCCCCTGCCCCACAACATCGGTGACACACAGAAATACACACAACACGCCAGCAGAAGCGCGTCGTCTTCTTACAAAGATTGCAAAAGCAAGCGGTGAGCTCTTGATGGTAAGTGTAACTGGAGCGCAACAACAATAGTGTAGTCGGCTGAGGTCAGAGTGCCACTGCTGCAGCGAAGTGCAGTCATAGGACGGCGGAGACAAGTTACACAAGCGCAAGAGACTCCCGTGGGAGGGTTAGAAAAACATCGGAGCTTGTTTTCCAAGAACGACGGCAAAGACCCACAAGACTCTTGTGAAAAGCAGTTCCCGGTGTTTTTCCTTGTCAAATTAGCAGAAGAAAAGTGTGTTCACACTTGACAGCTTTGAGCTTGGTCCATACGAACTCTTGTTGCGATTCCTCTTTCTGATGGATTAAGTAGGAAGGCTTCGGGTGTCGACGCACCGCTGCGATTTTTCAGTTGGATCAAGTGTGAATGCTTTGGCTGAAAATGAACTCGAGTCAGATTTGTCCGGATTTATGATTGAAGTGTCAACGCTTTGGTTTCAGTCAACTGCTGTGGTATATTCTGTTCATTTGCGAACATCTCAGTTAGAGCCAACTCGACCGCTTTGGTTAAAAGACCAGATACTACGAAACAAAACAAACTGTACTGCTGTGCAATTTTTTTCATCACCTTTTTGTATTGTGAGAATCATTCCACGGCGTTGGCCAAACCGGATAACCAAATTACAGGGTGTGGAATTAAATATGAAGACCAATTATCTGATGCAAAAAGGCAGTGTCTGATCTTCTGTTTTGGCCAGAGAACAAAATTACGAATGGGAACATGGCTTTGAATAAAGTAGGTAAGCCCGTAGTTGTTTCAAACAGAACCTTATCCGGTCAAATTGCAGACGGGGCAGTGTGAATGCAAAGTAGAGCATTAAAAAAAAAAAAAAAACGGTGTCATTTTCTGCTTTGGCTTGGACAAGAGAACCAAATTACAGGTGCAAACACGACCTAACTCGAAAACGGGGAAGGTGATGATTGATTCATACAATACGCTATCCAGTCCAAATGATCAAGAGCAATTTTTGGGTCAATTCAAGTGCAGCGGACAAGGGCTCAAGTGAAAAGAGAGGAAAAAAAGAAAAAAATTGGTGGCCACAAAAAAAAAGTCTAAAATGCACACCAAGTACAAAATGTATTTCCAATAAATGGCGATAACATGCACACAAAATGCAAATTTGTGGGTTGAATACGATTCCCAGAAACACCTTTAGCTTGTGGACACAATTTACGTCTCGGGCTTGTTCAGTAGGACCGAACGTTTGATTCCAAACGCACCAGATCCCATTTTTTGTTTTCGACAGTATCGGAGAACCAAATTACAGGTCTGAACATGGCCTGAATTAAAGAAGGGAAGCCTACAGTTGATTCATCCGGAGCTTTGCTACCCGGGGATCACGCGAAAAACGTGTGAGACTGAAGCCACGCCAACGGGCCCTCAGGGGGTCAAAAATAGAAAACGACTGGCACTTAAATTAATTAAGACAAACACACCTCCACCTGTTCACATCCAGCTCGTGCTCAGACAGATTAATTCCACCCTCACACGACTGAGTCATTGCTGTGTCTCAACACTGGACGAATCAAAGAAAAACAATCCCAAGGTGGAAATTAGGAATGTGTCACAACGGCAAACAAAAGCGTACGCGAACAGTGAAAACAGCTTGAGAGTCTTATTCACTAAGACAGTGGGAATGGGCTGGCTGGCAGAAACAAAACATATCATGTGTTGCAGCGAGACAGTCTCAAGCAGGAACACCTGTGTCAATATCTTCCTGCTTGCAAAGTTTTTATGATGGAAGCACTGTCATTTCTAGCCTGAACTGAAGGCGAGAATATATATAAGACATGGGGCGGGGGGGGGTGAGGGGGCTACAATGGCGGGATCAGATAATAAGAGGAGGTGTGTATGTGTGTGTGTGTACATGTGTGGAAGACAAAACAAGCCCGGGGAGAGATTTGCGCGGTTTTGACGGATTGCATTTTTTGCCGTGTTTGCATTAGGGAAAAAAAAAAAAGGGGTTTTGAGGGATCACAAGGGCGCTCAAAATGCTCGAAATATTTTTTTATTTTTTTTTAAAGTGTGCGCACATCGGGACCGTGGAATGTTGGTTTTCAATCTCGGACACATGAAACGCTCGCATGGAAAACCAGTGCACCAGTTGTTTTTTCAATCAACTATTGAAGGGCTTCCTGGTGGGTGCAAAAAAACAAATGTGTGTTCAACAAAAGATGGCGGTGTGTGTGTGTGTGTGTGTGTGTGTGTGTGTGTGTGTGTGTGTGTGTGTGTAGAACATTGCGCGAATGTTAAATTACAGTCATAATTGAATATCACTTCCAAATGTGCACTCGACTTTTGGAGTTGATGCAACAGTGTGATGATATATGCTCACAAACACAATATTCCGCATGTGTTATTTGATTCTAGCATCTCCACCCCCCCCCAACCCCCTCTACATCGCACCCCCATCTGGTGTCCATTGCTGTTCCATCGACCCCACCATATACCGCAAGCCTGCACATGGGCTGCACATACTTGCGCTAGTAGCTACTTTTAACGGTCTTAGGGAGGAAGTTACTTTATGGGCGCATTTAATGAACATTTGATAAAAACAACATTGGACATTCCTGCGAGGTGGGTTCCAGGGGTAATGTCGGAAGCGGTACGAAGGGGCGGGGGGGGGGGGGGGGGGAGTATCTTTGTGTTTAAAACAAGTGTTAGATTTAATGGTTTGTCTTTCTAGTTAGAGTCTATAAACCTTTCATTGGTTGAGGGTAGAAATACGGCTCCCTGAATGTTGCATACATGGGTCTCATTCATTCCTAAGACTGCGCTTAGAGCCAAATAAGGGTTGCAGTTCCTCCGACCATTCTTCCTCTTCCTCCTCCGCGCTTAGTATTGGACAGCTCCTCCGGGACCACTCCTAAACTTCTTGCTAAGAACAGGTTTCAAGGGTCAAAGTCATAAGGACCTATTATCTCCACCATTCCCGGGTTGACTTCCAGGCCTCATCGCCAGACCGCTGGCTTCCAAGTGCGGTCAGCCACCGGGGACAAGAGGCCACCATTCAAAACTCACTCACAATGCTCTAAAACCATTTATTTTTTGGGAGAGGAACACAAAAAAAAAAAAACCCCGCCTGAAATGACAATATGTATTTTCAATCACTCTTTAAAGCACAATAATGTGATTTTGGAAAGCATCCCCTCACCTGCTGCACAGACTTGAGCCTCCGAGATCCCCGCCACTCCACCACCCCTCGTTTCTCGTTCAACATCTGGCACATCCGTTAAAAAAAAAAGGTGCTCAGAGTTTATTTTATGCACAAAAACAGCATTACGCATCTGATGATTGGAAATTGCTTGTTTACTTGTGATTTGGTTTGGTTCAACCCCAATTTATTTGAGTCAAATGTACAATGTGTGTGAGAAGACTTCCACGTTATCCATCCATCCATCCATTTTCCGATCCGCTTTACTCTCACAAGGGTCGCGGTGGGGTGAGCCTATCCCAGCTACGGGGATACGCTGAACCGGTTGCCAACCAATCGCAGGACACACGGAGACAAACAAGCATCTGCACTCATATTCACACCAAGGGACAATTTTGAGTGTTGAGTGCTTTTGGAATGTGGGAGGAAACCGGAATACCCAGAGAAAACCCACACAGGCACGGGGAGCTCATGCAAACTCCACACAGGGCCGCCAACTCGACCACCTGACCGCCCACTCCCAGATTAGTGTCCCCAAATTATATCTTTTAAATCCAAACGCGACCACCTGGCCGCCCACTCCCAGGTTAGTGTCCCCAAATTATATCTTTTAAATCCAAACGACAAAATACAAGTTGATCCCACTCAAGTAATCCCCCTGGTGTGTACACTTTCCCGGGCCTTCTCTGTCACATCATCACGCACGCCTGAAAATATTATTCTGGGATCTTCAGCAGCAAAACGGGTCCCCTTCAGCTTAGAAAGGGCAAAAATAAATAAATAATAAGACTCGCCATGCGTGACATCCTTCACATCGAAGAGTGTGATCAATATGAATTTGACTTTCACTCCTTTTCTTCAGCCTCGGTCACATCACAAGACTCTCAGTTCATGCCGTTCGAGTTCGATTTTTTTATTTATTTTTTGGTCTATGGTACTCACTGACGTTGACCCTACTGGAGTTGGCATTAATGCAGCGGCTCTCCTAGACATATCAACAAACAGACCTCGGAGCTGAACTGGAGCAAGCGGCCTAGGAAGCTTAAGGAAAAAGTCTGGGGCATTTAGTGGTCAGATGGTAAATGGCAGGGTGCAGACACAAAAGAGCAGGTGCGGTGGGCACGGCTGTGACACAAACTAGCCAAATACAGGGATATAAAATCGGATTTCCAGATTCCTGGCGAGGTCCCGAAGAGGAATATATTTACTTGCCGCTTTTATCTTTGATGAGAGCGGTCTCAAAGTCACCATAGGCGATCTCCGATTGGCTCGCGGCCACACGATCGCTCAGAAAAACCGATCGACTTGAGGCGAGACGATAGCTTCTGGAGGGATTTCTCTTCCTCGCGAACCCTCCCCACCACCCCTTCATGTGCTGCGCACGCTAATTTTAGAGGTGGTGCTGGTGGTGTTTTTTCTGTATTCCGAGAACAGCCGGCAAGATGACGTCCGACATAGCTAAAACTGTAGCATCTGCGCTGCAGCTCTGAACACATCAAACGGACGCGCGTCCGCAGGATCGGTTTTAGCGGGGCAAATAAGGAAATTATTGCACGGCTTTTCTACGCATACACACTCAGGCATGCGAGCGGGACTCGGCAGTCATTGTAAATGTGCCACAGATTAAGTTGTTTGGACTTTGATCGCTACATTTACATGACAAAAGTACAGGCAGGGATTGACAACATGGCGACGATTCGTACATATGTTCAGCCAGCGCCATCGCTGTAAGAGTTAATCGTCCGTGCAATCGTTGCGGAGCTGGCCTGGAGTGACATGCTGAGGTCATTACCTCTGGCTTTGGAGGAGTCCATTATGAAGTTCTACATTTGCGAGCTTAAAAAGCATCGCCAGGTCCACATTTTAATGGCTCTTTAATCACCACTAGTTCCTCGGGGAAACGGCGAGCGAAACCTTTGATGGACAAGCCCTTGCGCCAAACACTTTTTTCCACCCCCCCTCAAGCAAAACCGGTTTGGAACATGATTCAAAGCCCCTTAGACAAGAGGAAAGACCATTTCAAATTCTTTATCGCCCAATACGTGGACTAAATTGCACATCCAGTTTGGTTTTTTTTTTTCCCAAGGTTCAAAATCATGTTCCTTTTTTGAAGAACTATCAAAGGAGGGGGGAATTCTTACTTCATAATCTTCTTTACTTTTATTGTACTGTCGTCCTGTGATCAAATAACTTCAGGATGTGTTTCCAGCCCTTTGTTCACCAACACATTTCTGCAGAGGATACAGGAAGGACTTCCATATGGACCACATATGAACTTCTAAAACGGCGAATGGATTTGCCTCTAGACACTGATCTAAGGTCAGTGCAGTGTTTATTCCTGTTGATGGTTACAGTTGTTTTTTTTGTTTTTTTTGGGGGGGGGGTGCATGCAAGGCGAATAGCGACTGATGACTAGGATGCTTGCTGAAGGGCGTCTCCTACACTCAGCGCTTGAAAAGGGTTGCAGGAGCGGCCCTCTCCCTTTGTAGTCGGAAGTGAAGATATCAATCAAAGGCAGCAAGCGACATGACATCCCGCGGCACGCCTGTGAAATAAATGTCCATATCTGACACAGTAAATCTCACCATCGTGGATGTTCACATTTGTAGTTAGTCTTGCATTTTGGGCGTGACGCGTGATGGTCTTTCGCAGCTTTCAAGGAAGAAAAGTATTTAGCCCTCGCCGAGGTACGATTATCACATAAAACCAATGATAATATTGTCCCGAGTTAGTACAATGTCAACGCAGCACCTTGTGGAGCTCTAGGCCTGGAACCAGCTTCGCGGAGCACCCGTTGATCCCAAGCCATGAAAGGAGACCTGTTGGGGCGTTTGGGGGGGGTTGGGGGGGGGGTCTCACTCGGTGGTCTATGAGAACAAGCTGGTGCTGAACTTTTTGTACTTAGTGCAGATTACCAGAAGGCCGCTTCCAGATGCAGATAGCCAAGGGGTTGACAGGCTCTATTTTTGCTTGGGTGGTATGACAGAACTCCACTCCACCGCATTTTTCTCATTAGCCTAATACGTTTTGTATAACATCTATCGTCAAGGGCGCGGGCGTCAGCTCATCCACATCGAGGTGCCGGTCACTGCAATTAGTGCGATTATCTAGATCAACACCGTGTACGTCAACAACAGGTGAAAACGTGTGATTATGTTAATTATGTTCCAGACAAGATTCGCAACTGCATCCAGACAAAAAAAAAAAAAACTGGCTAATTGTACTTTGTCTTAATATATGAACTGCCTTGGATAACGTCATGTTTTGAGCTAATTGAAAATAAATAAGAGGGAGGGACTCATGCAGACTTGATTAAGATGAAGAATAATCACGACAATAGTGGACTCCGTGATTCCCACCCCCCCGCAATGACTGACACAGGCTACAATAATATTCTCCATGTTCCACTCGGACATGCTAATGAGCTGTTACCCTCCCTTGAAGTCTCCCAAAGCCAACTCAGCTGCAAGGTGTATTTGTCACTCCTTCAAACTGCCGACCGACAGACTGACAGCAGCGCGGCAAAGTCTGCCTCACCGAGCTTCCCGTTACTCACTTCCTGTCCCCGCCCTGCACCTGCACTCCAACTTGTGAGTGATGTCATGGCAGGTTTTTCCTCTCCTCCAACTCATGGCATAATGCGTGAACGTCCGTCAGCAGGCTGTAGCTCAAACATTCGTCAAAAGTGCCCACACAATAAATGTGGCGCGAACAGTACCTTCAAGTTCACCATAAAAAAAAAAGTATCTGCAAATCTTTACTTTGCATTATGAAAAAGCGACCTCGAGAGTGGGTCGGAGGTGGTGTGGTGGTCGTGCTGTTTTCCGGTGTGGGGAAGGAACAAACTCTATATGCCCTCAATATATGGAGGAATAATTACAGTGAGGCCTTTATACCATCAGTGACCACAGTCAAATGATAGATTGAGGAACGCGCACTACACTACTCGGACGGGCCCATGACTAAATGGAAATATTGTTTAAGCATCAATACATACCTTTTTTTTCCACTTTCCTACGTTATTTTTCAAATATTTGCGGGGGGGGGGGCGGCTCCTATGTACGTCAATGGTCAGGAAATACGTTCAGGCAACTGTCAGCAGACAAGAAACCGATGAGGCGTGGACAGGGTATTTGAATATTCATGTGTTGGGAGTTAAAAAAAAATATACGACGAGAAGACAGCTGACAATTTCTAATGCTGTAATTTTCCATGCGAGCATGACAATCTAGATCCGATGCATATGAATCACCCTTCAAAAGTCTCCTGTTTACATTGACATTTATTTTCTCACCTGCAGAGTACAAAGGGAATGCACAAATGATCTCCAATGACTGATCGACAGACAACTGTTTTTGAACATTTATCCAGATCCTCTCCAAAAAAAAAGATCATTCCATGGCCTCACCTCTACAAGGTTTTGTGGAAAATACTAAGATCCAAGACCCTCCCCCCCACATCCCTGTTGAAATCAGGTGGCCCTGCCTCATGTTCACCCCACAAGCCTCTACTTTGGTGTGTGCCAACACAAGAACAGATTTTATTGCCATGACAACAAGAGGCGGCACGGTTTTGAGCAGCAAATCTAAATTTGAATTTAAAAAAATGGAATAAAATAAACCATGCCCACCATAATTAAAAGAATGCAATTGTATACTCAAGGGCGCTGTATTTAATAATCCAAGCTATTTTCCGAAATAGGCAGCTCACAGAAACGCTAGTTGGTTGTGTTGTTTCACACATGATGCAGTCAAGAGGTGTAAATAAGATCTTGAAGGTTTTTTTTTTTTTTTGTGGACAGTATGTCACCAAAAAAAAGCTAGGGTTGGCCCAAGACTTGTACGCGTGCTTTTCCTCTAATGCTGAGGATACAGTCGCCCCAGCAAAAACTCAAACAAACAGCGCCACCATTACAAGTTATGACAATGTAATAAAGTATACTCAAACCCTGTCTTTCTGCCTTACAAATGGCGTTTGTAAAGTTTGCAGTTTACCAACATGCAGGGGTTGACAGTGGAAAGAATCCCTGTACTGTCGCTGTGCAAACATGGTGCGTTCTGTTGACTGGAGCATAAAATAGTGCTGTTGGGTTTTGGGTTTCCAGAGCGGGATCAGGGCTGCAGTATATTGAGTCCATGTGGAGAGTGCATTTTTAATCTGAGCCTTAGCCACAGTCCTTCCTGTTTCTAATTTGGCGCTGCAGTGGTTTTGTCCTGAGGCCAAAAGCCTCTCTTCCACAGAGTGTCTATTTCCTCTGAAGTGAATAGTAGCAGGTGTGCTGGCCCAGGATCCCTTTAGAGGAGTCTGCTTATGAATGGCCCACATCTCACTCCCTTTCTCGCCTGGCTTTGTTTTCCTTTATTTTCTCCTCTTCCTTTTAGGCCAACATTTCTGCCTGACTCGCATTCTCTCTCGCACACTTCCGTTGCTGTTGTGTCTTCGACGTTCCTTTTGTCTCTCTCATCCGCGGCCTTTTTCTTTTACTTTGAAGAGTCAAAGACCAGCGCGGGGCTGATGAAAATATTAAGACGATGACAAGAACAAGGTCGGTGCGGTAACATCTCAACCCCTACCGGACGCGCGTGTGTCATAAATCTCACCCACCAAAAAAAAAAAAAAAAAAAAAAAAAAACGGATATCAGTCCAAACATCTGAATAAAGTATACGTAAGCCAAAAATACAACAGATTGTGAACCTGAGGAGCACATGACAAGATCCATCATACAACAAAGGTCATAAATAACAGAAAGAAAAGAATATGTCATTGGAATTCATCTGATCGATGAGTGGAGGAGACACGCTGTCACGCCGGTTCAAGGAAGCACTGCGATTGGCATTAACCTTCAATGACCTTCACGTCCCAGTCGCTAACCCCCCCCTGCACCCCCGCCCCCCTTCAACAAAATACGCTCCATTGTAGTTGAAGGGATGACAGCTTTAGCTATAAATCAGAGAAATCATCCCTTCATGCCAAAGTCATATTCTCACTTATCTCAAAGGGAAAACAAGGCGAAGGGGGTGGGCGGTGCGGGTCGGGGTGGGGGCACTGGCATCGCTTGCCAAAGAGTTGTGGCCTAATGCGAGGGTGAACTACAGCTGCAAAGCCATTAAGGAAATGAGTCCAACAAGACGGGCTGTTGAAAAGCAACACATGAACTCTTAATGGTGTTTGCGTTTGTTCAATTTTGTTTCCACATCACTCACCACAGCAGAACTTAGTGTAAAGATAATTAGCTCGCCACGTCTATGTTTACGGAGCTTGCGAGTCTATAAAACATGCAATAAATACGGGGGCCACTTCCGAGAGTGATCATGTGTCAATGATCAAACAAAAATCAAATAAAATAAAAAATGCATCCCCCTCGTGGTCTTCAATGAGCCGTGATCCAAACGGGCCATTTTAAGACACTAATTTGACGATGGAAGCGGTCGTCTTTGACCCGCCACTAACAATTGAGGTTAGCTGATCTCGGCGCAGGCCTCTCTCTCCCGCCTCCGCTCTTGTGATTCTCTGCCAAACTCGACCGCCGACATTTACGTTTTCCAGTAGTAGCGTTCCTGGCATGGTCGCACACTCCCGTGTTTACATAAGATGTTCAAACTTGATGCAGATTAAACAAATCCAATGCAGAGCCCCCCGACTTCAATTCGACAGATCACCATGACCATTTAATCAGGGATTGGGGGGTGTGTGGGGGG
>NW_017806233.1:153883-199667 GCF_001891065.2 Hippocampus comes
GGGGGGGTTGGGGGGTAGATTTGAACACCAGTACATCCAGAAAGTATTTTGAGACTACTCATATGTGGATTGATGTCACCCACGAGTTCCCGCAGGCTTGCATGTGGTTGGATTTGCTCCGTGTGGTGTGGAGTATTTTCCTAAAAATCTCCCGAGTCCCCTGGCACAGGTTGTTTGGCAACGGTTCCATTCCCACACTTATGCATTTAAACGGCCTGGCTTTGTCCTCGCGAATCCAGACCAAAGCACACGTAGCACAATGCAATTTCACCAACACTGACTTTTTCCATCTTGACATCAGATAATCACTGATTACTTAAACTCGGGAAACATCCAGCGGGTCAGACACCAGCCACGCTCGGTTCATTTTTTCCCCATACGAGACAAAAGACGACTTCCAAGTTTGACTGATGACAGGCAACAGTTTGAAAATGGTCAACTCCCTCCAAGCCTGAAAGCTTCCTGACCTTTTCCTGAGAACAAGGTGAGTTCATTTGTCCTCAGAAAGCACCTCTGAAGTTTGTTCCCCCCCCAGGAGTGTTAATCGTTTCTCACTCCAAAAGGATGCTCTCCAGTTGGGATGCTTTTTGGCTCCTCACCTGCGTCCTTTCAATGGATGCGGGATGGGGGATTGACCTTCATCGGTACCGCTTTGGCTGCGGTCCAGCTGCCCATCTGGTCCTCGCCGGCGCAGCCATCCGCGGCCCACTGCATTGACACTAGCGAGCTGTCCGCCTAATTGTATCACATTCTCCAGGCTTTGTCCCGGCATTCCCTTGTCAGCTAAAGGTTGCAAAAATCTCATCCGCCACATCAGAGGGGATCTATTAACCCTTGACCCCTAGTTGGTGTGTGTGGACAAGGCCGCTCCTCACACCCAACGCCGGGCCCATTAACACGTCGCCCTGCAGCAGAAAAACTATTTTGACGGGCTGTAATTGGTGCTAAGTGATGGTGGACAAAGACCCCCTCTGTGCCGCCCGCTGGACTGAGCAGCACTGACCACTCACGGAGCTTCACGCTTGACATTTCCTTTCCGGGTCTGAACTGGGGAAGCCCCTTCCTGCACCACCGCCACCTCTACTGATTCCTCCATCCCCGCAGCCCCCCTCCGCCCCTCCCTCTCCTCCTTGCCACGGCGCTCCTTTGAAAACGTGAGATAATGAGGGTCTAGCGGGGGCAAGCTGGCTGGAGCGGGATTGCACGGTCCAGACCTGCGTAGGCTGATTAATTTAACGGCGGGGCCATTCCTTTCAGAGCCAGCCTAATTAGTTTATGTTAGCGGCAGAAGGTCAGGGGACGCGTTTGACTGGGGTCTTTTCTTCAAATGCCACAATGGTGTGATGATCTGTGGATGCAGGTGCAGCAAGCGGCCCGCTTTAATGTTGCCGAGCCGCTTGATTATTCGGTCGAGTTGCAAACCGGCAAAGACAATGAGGTCTTTTAACTCGTGACACTTGACATTTATTCGTCTCAAATCTGTTTTCACGGCTTTTCAAGTTCAATGCTATACAACATATAGGGACGACTGCATTTGTCTGGTATTGGACAAGGAATATGCTAAGGGCAACCCCACCATAGCTTGTCGGTGAACTTAAGACAGGTCTAGCTGTCTTCGCCAAAAGGGCCATGCCACTCTCTCATCCCCCATATTTAAGAGTCTGATGTCAGACAGGAGCGGAGGAAACTTTCATATGAAATGTCTGCCCCTGTCATTAGCCGCCTGCGCGACCGCATATCAGAAAGCTGTGAGTGATGTGGGAAAGCCTGGGCCCTGTCCTCCCAACTCCTGTTGGCCAGGCCGTCTCCTTCTGTCCAAACCAAACTGAAAAGTACAGGACAGGCACGGCTAAGAGTTGACATCAAGGAGGAAGTGGGCTTTTTAAGACCACTCTGCGGTCAGAGAGAAGGAGAGGAGGCTAGATATTCATCTCTGGCATCTTTTACTTACACGCTTTCTTCCTGTTTCGTACTAGTGAGGTAGAATCAAACGACGACGGTTCGAAATGAAGGTGCAGCTGGAGAAGGCCTCAAATCTAACATAATATACGATGAATTATTTGTCTTAAACCTCATTTGAAGTGATGCGCAGATCACATTCAACCGATTTCTATTTCACTCGCTTTTGAAGATCGTTTCAAACAGCACATCTCGATTAACATCAGGTTCGGTTCAATTCAAACCAAAAGATATGGATCAGTGTTAAGTGACCCTGGGAAATCACTAAGCTGGAGTCCAGGAAAATTGTTGGATACAATGGAGCAACGCCATATTTTTTTCATTATAATCATATTTTTAAAATACCACCATGGACCAGTAAACACAAATCCAATCCTAAATCTCATCCAATCCCATCCGGGGACAGCATTATAATTCTGAAAGTCACAAAAACATAACAAAGTAGATATAGTTTTGCTATTAGACTGAACCAGGAGCCAATATGCGATGAAAAACATACCATGTATAATATTTTTGGGGTTTGATCCAAACCAGAGAACCAAGGTGTGAACACGGCCTCAAACACCACGTTCAACATCACCATAAAAATCTCAACAGTATTTACAGTGGTTTATTTACAAACTCGCAATATGAAAATCATGTTTACCAGTACTGCAAATCCTGCTCGGCCAATTCATTTCTGTCCAGATTTTCCAACACCTGCGGTGAGGGAAAACATGCCAGCTCACTTCATCAGCCAGCCCATGTGATGTGGCCCTCTATGAGAGGACACCTGCAGCACCCAGAGTTCCCACTTGGCTTTGTGAAAGCATCTGAACGGAGGGGTTAGGGTGGGGTGGGGTGGCGGGGGGGCTGGGGGGCTACGAGGGGAGAGCTGGAAGCCCAGACCCAGGTTTTGCCTCGAAGGTCTTAACTATCACTCCAGTCCACGGGTTGCCTTTGGCCTTGCTAACTGTTCCATGAAATGGGCCCCAGGAACAGTGCAAACCTCCCAGAAACAGGCCGCTCACTGTTAGCCAACAGTGCTGCCTTTGTGTGAAAATTGTCAAAGCTGGCCCGTTAGTGCACCGGTGCTGCCTTTCTTTTGAGCCTCAGCTGTGAACAAACAAAGCTGGCTAAAAAGGTTTGCATGACGGTTAGCTAGGTAGCTGGCTAGCTGCCTTGGTGCCTGTGTCAATGAGAGGAACGATGTGTTTGTTTGCTGTGTCCTGCAGGTGCTGCGTCAATGGCAAATGAGAGACGACACACTCAATGACCTGTTGATGAGGCCATTTTTTTTTTAATTTTGGGGCTAAACATGCGTACAATAGAAGATCTCAAATATACAACGCCTTGTGCGATCACATTTGAATCTGCAGCGGCTCGGTTATTCATCCTATTTAGCCTCATATTTCATCGAACCTGAGAAACCCATCCATCCATCCATTCTCTTCCGCTTATTCAAGGTCGGGTCGCGTGGGTAGCAGCTTAAACAGGGAAGCCCAGACTTCCCTCTCTCCAGCCACTTGGTCTAGCTCATCCTGTAAGAAGTTCCCAAGCCAGCCAGGCGACATATTCTCTCAAGCGTGTCCTGGGTGGTCCTCAGGGCCTCCTACCAGAGGGACATGCCCGGAACATCTCACCAGGGAGCCGTCCAGGTGGTATTGTGAAAAGACTCTATCCATCTCATCTGGATCCTCTCATTGCGGAGGAGCAGCGGCTTGATGACCGAGCGTCTCACCTTATCTCTGAAGGACAGCCCAGACACCGTTGCGGAGGAAGCTCATTTTAGCTCAGTCCGGTCACAAAGCTTAGCTTGTGACAATAGGTGAGTTAGGTAGGATCGTAGATTCGAAGGTTAATTGAGAGCTTCACCACGACGGACCAATAAAGAGTCCGCATCACTTCAGATGCTGTACCGATTCGCCGGTCCATCTCCCACTCCATCCTCCCCTCACTTGTGAATAAGACAATATAAACCCCACATACGCATACTGAAGTCAACACCACATAAGACCAGGAATTTGAGTTTGATAATAGGAGTACAATAGCGAATCCCAAAAAGTAGTCCTAAGACCAATCCTCTATACGGACAACACTGTCAAACGCCGAGTCAAGTATAAAATATTGGATTCTATCCTTTATTTTTTTTTTATCTTCAATGTTCCTTGTTTGTCATCAACCGGAGCAATTCTGCACTCTTTTGTCCCGATTCTCAATGGTACTTGTGTACTTGTTTACATCGTTGACAGTAGACGCTGTCGTCATTCAGTGTATGAGTGGACAGGACAGAAAAGGATAGGAAAAGGAAAAACACATGCACCGCTAGTAGCACTTTCATTTGACTGTTTTTCACTTTTTTTTTTTTTTTTCATAATTGTTCCCGAGTTGCTGTTTTTTTTTTTATATCTCTGCTCTCTGTGCCAATATACTTCAACATCCACAGCCAAGCCAAATATTTGCAGCATGGCCTGTGCTTCTAAACTGAGCAGTAGTTTGGGCAAAAGAGGTTGGTCTTTGCCAGGAGCACTGCACAGACAAGGAAATTAGATACAGATTCCCTTCTCATCCAACCACTCTGCTTCTAATTTGCGTTTCTTTGCTTGTTATACAAGAAATAATTCTGCAAGTCAAGATTCACGTCTTTCTTAAGCACTTGACTGATGTTTTCTTCCTCTTAAATCCTCACCTTGCATCACGGCCGGGCTACATGCATGGATGGCAAACTGACTGTTTACCACTTCTTTTGGAACAGATGACACAAACTGGAGAGTCAGAATCATTTACAGTTTGTGCAATACCCCGCAGAGAGGCCCAGCAAATGCTTATTCCACAGACTGCATGGGGAAATATTTGCAATGGTTTCCATCCAGATCTGGGTCACTTGGTTCCACAGTCACGGCACAGGTGAGCTGGAGTAAGAGTTGTCTGGCACTGGACATTGGCCGACCTTGACTTTCCACAAGAGAGCGTTGCCACAAACAATTTGCAACAACAAGAGATACCGTTGTGCCCGCATTTCCCTGCAGTGCCAACTGCTGCCAGCCTTGACCGGATCCCACAGGACGGTGCCCAGATAGGCCCATGTACCTGCTACAAACCAATCCGGTCAATATGGGTTTATGAGTGGTAGCCCTCAGGAGAATAGCAAGCTGTCATCCAGCGGTGTTGCGGCAACAAGCAGCTGAAAACAGCCTCTCTCACGCTGAGTGTGTTTTGGCATGCGAGGGCTGCAATCATGCATGATTAGCCCAAGAACTCCATTCCAAGGCTGGACCAGACCTTGTTCCTGTCACCCTGTCAGAAATGATATTTACCTACCACTTTTCCGAAGTGTAACAAGAAATAAAGAGAGTCTTGAGTGATCGATGGAAATCGGGCAGGTGTGCAATGTTGACTTAAATATTTTTAAGACCCCCCCCCTCACCCAAACCCCACCCCCCTCCCTCCAAAACATCAAAACACGGATGGCCTCATGTTGGATTTCACTTCATTTTCAGAAGTATTTTTACATCCGTCAAGGAAGTCTTCACGTTGGTGGTTGGCTGACGCAATAAGCAGACAAAAAAGGGACGGACTATCAGGCAAGCTTTGCAGAGGAAACCCATGAAATGTTATTTGTAAAAGGTGCAGACTCTGGATTTTATTTTTCGGACATACAGGCAGGGGTGATCTAAATTTGTCTCGTTTGGCTTTGGCAAAGGACCCACGGCCTCATGTATTTACCTTCCGACTAATTTTATCCACGAGGAGACTGAGGGCAGCTAGAAAACGCGTCCCGGGATACTGCAAAAAAATGCTGCCACAGTGAAACAAACAAGGGACTCATGCATCTACTTTTGGACAAACTTTATCCAAGCGGAAACCGACAGCCGAAAGAACACGGGCCGATGCAAAAAAGTAGAGACGCCGGGGTATAACTCATCACTTCACAAGCCTTTTAATATCGTCTGCCGAAACACTGCAGCACAGAGTGTATCCAAACAATATTCTCATGTTGTTACTTTGACAAATGTTATCAATGAGGAGACAGAGGGCAGCAAGAAAACAGGCTGCTGCAGCAACATGGAGACTGTGGAGTAGAGTATTTAACCAGTGCTGATGCAAATAAGGACAACTTGGCCTTGGAGGAGACCCGCGCTTTATCTGCCATTTTAGATTTAACTAGTACATTTCTTCTTCTTTTTTATTTTATTTTATTTTTTTTTTAACATGCGCGGTAAGTGTCTGGCTTGCTAGATTTAACTTCTTCTTTTTTATTTTATTTAATTTTTTTTTTTTAACATGCGCGGTAAGTGTCTGGCTTGTGTAATTGTTTTTCCCTTTGGTTGCCAAAGCAGTTAAAGCGGCGTAAAAGAAACAAGACTTATCGTAAACCACTTTACGGATTACACAATCAAACTTCTGTTTTGCATCTTTTTCAAGCATTGACCCCGTTTGACACCCGGCGGCGATAAAAGAATGCACCTCTGAGTTGTTTTAAATCCCGAGCTATGCGCATGCAAAGCTGGGATATGCGAATTCAAAATGTGCTCAAAGTGAACCTTGCCTTTGCTTGAGCCGCTTAATAGCAAAAGCAGCCTTACACGTTCAAGGGAGTGAGCTCACCCCTGGCCAGCGACCGGCCCACAACAGGTGCAGCCCTCTCGCTTCCCTCTCCTCGCACTCATCGTGCTGCGAGCTTGTTTTCCTCCTACATGTGGAAAACATCTGCAGCGGTGGTCCGTCTGTGTCTCCCCATCCCACTCCCTCCCCATCCCCATCCCGTTATTTACTCCCACTGCCCTCGACTGTCTTTCCCTTCTCATGCCAGGAACAAGGATTGTAAATACGAAGAGGTGTCACTCCTGGGAGAAAGGCGATGTCTTTTTCTGGACACACGTCGGAGGTTTGCCAAGACATATTTTTGTCATGAAAAGCCAATGTGAAGTGAGACAGTCACGTGCAGCTGGCGTGCTAAGTTGCCATAGCAAATGACGATTTCGTGAAGTAGTTTGTGTTCAGAAGGACAGCTATTGAAATTTGAGAGACAAAGTCCGGCGACAGCATATCCATGCCAATGTTGTGTTTTCATTGATGTTTAATGGGTGGTTTTGACATAGGGATGGAAGGACGGACCAATGGACAAACAGCAATACGGTCAGCTGTGATTTCAAATGATCTGTCGTCCAAAGAAGAAGAGCAATCGGAAATGTTGCTCCATTCACAAACTTTGCAGAGGAGGTTCTATTTTTTTATTGGTCAGTTTGACAGAGGAACTCCATCGTGTGTTACATTCAAGGATGGAGAATTAAATGAGGATGTAGCAGGATGTAGCCGTCCTAGACCAAATAATCAATCCAAGCCTGTCAATCATCACGCTGTACTTGCAATCAAAATTATTAAATGTTTGTATCGTCAAGGTAAATTGTGAATAATGTTTTTCCATCAACTGTATTTTGTTTTTTTTTAGTGCCTCTGGACATCAGAATGAATACCATTTAAGGCCTTCATTTTTGCCAAATCAATTTAATGAACTTTTAATGTTTTTTTTAAATGACTCTCGGAAACCTGAATAGATACAGAGATACAGATATCATTTTTATTCCCTTCGGTCTGAGTGGAGCTTAGATACCGGATGAATAGGTAACTTCAAACAGTCAGATAGGTGCTAATGAACTGAATCCTAACAGGGTTTACTTTCCGCCCCCACAATCGTTCCATTCACAGAAAGCCGACCACAGAAAGTGTCTGTAAAATTATCCCGGCTTGAGTTTATGCAACCTTTACTAACCCTCAGTATGTCTTTCTCCGCACCACCTCCCCTCCCCCCACCCCTGGGCCTTTAAGGTCGAGCCAAAGACAACACTAACCAGCATCAGCTGATACAGGCAGAGGCTAGCCGGATTTACATGATTCAAAATGGCACCCATTCATGGCCGGTCGGAAAAGTGGACGTGTGGCGGGAAGCAGCGCGAGGCCCCCACTTCCTCTTACACTCTACCTGCAAGATCGGTCACAGCATCTCCGAGTTGTAAGGGGGGGGTTGGGAGCTTCGTCCGCAGCACAGCATGCGGCGGCGCGGCATCAAATCGCTTCCACATCATTGCCTCTGAAATCCAGGCCCTGCAGAGGAAAAGGTGGTATTTTAAAGCCATTGTATGCGCAGGGTTTCCTTCTCTAGTCTCTGAGGGCTTTGACAAAGCTAATAAAAGTCACAGAAGCGCATATGGCTTCATTCAGCACACCTGACATTCACACAGGGACAAAAAAAAAAAAAAACAGCATCAAACTTTCCCCTCATGCCGTGAGAGTGACGACGAAAGAGAAAATTTGAAGGTTATTACGCACAATTTGCGTCTTGCAGTCAGCCAAGAACACGTCTGAGGTGGATGATCACCATCTATTACTTTTTAGTCAGAACTGAAGAATGACAAGGAGCTGCCAGAGACAGGTAAAGCGATACTGGCAGTTTACGGTAGCCACATTTCCCAAAGAGGCACCGTATTACGTCCCCTGCCATAAACCCTGTCTCCAGTACTGCCTTATACACCGCTGACAGGCGGTATTTACGACAGCCCGAGCAGGCACCGTGAAAACTTTTATTTCCATCAGATGTTTCCATGCGGAGAGCGCTGTGCAGAAACATCGGATATCAGGGGTGGCGGCCGTGGCTTACAGTGATGTAATTCCCATCATCCTCGCACCCCCCATTCCGCTAGCTTTTGTTTCTCCCTTGACAGAAGCAGAAGGCCACCCCGCATTTTGCAACTTCTCCACTGCTCAAAAAAGGAAAAAAAAAAGAGAGAACAAGCCATATGAAACTGCAAAAAAAATGCTGCCCCGCTGAATGCATCCAAAATATGGTCACATGCATTTACTTTTCAACAAATTTCATCCAGGAGGAGACTGAGGGCAGCAAGAAAATGGACTACAGCAGCAAAATGGAGAGTATGGAGGACATCAGTGAAAGCTAATGTGCAGCCACAGAGTAAGCTAGCATGACTATGCGTTTATTTTATTTCCATTTTAGCTTTCCTCTCCCTGGTTTAGGGTGGGGGTTTGAGGCCCTACTCGTTGGACTGATGCATCAAAGAGGAGATCAGTCCTGCAACCTCCAGAAATAAAGCACAGCAACAGCACTTTGCTGTCTGAGAAGTTTTCATACATTTGGATTTCCTATAGCGTGGAGCTAACACATTTATAAGGCTCAACGGAAACCTCGAAACGATTCCGTCAATAGAAGCGCCTGTGGCTCCACACTCATAAATAAACAATTAATCTGGAAATAGAGGAAGCTTTTATTCAGAGTTTCTGGTCGCAGCGCAAACACAGCCCATGTGAAGACATTGTGACATATTCATCAATTAGTTCATTTTAAGGGGACGTTTCTAAACTTACTCGCAAACCAAATAAGCGAATGCGCATGTTATGTTGCGTGGCAAGGGATTTCATGACCTCCGAAGAGGTCGAAGGCTTCCGAAAAAATAAATTAAGAAGCCGAGACTGGAAATGTATTTTCAGGAGGGCAATGAATCTGAGTTTTAACACTCGGCGGGGCCATAGGGCAGCGCCCCCGTTCCAGTCCCCAGAGTTGGGTGCTGTCAAGAGTTTCTCTTTCCCTGCTACTTCTCAGGCCTCCTGAAATGCCCCCGTCCCCCTTTCTGCACTATTCCCACAGGAACAGGTCCAGCGGTCTCACCAGGCTGCAGAGGTGAGAGCGTCCAAGGGGTTGGGGGCGGATGGCGGCAACTTGGTAACATTATGAAAACAACACTTTTGAACAGTGTTTACCTCCGCACCCATATTGAGTCATGAATTAGGCCTCCGTTGAGCCATCAAAGCTAGCGGTGAGGTAGTTCCTTGTTGCATTCATGACTCCCTCATGTCTATCCCCACCGCCCCACTAAGTCTCTGGAAGAAACCCCCCCCCCCCCCCCCCCCCCCCCCCCCCCCCACCCCAAATCTTCCCCAAAGCACGAGCCTCGGCAGCATGAATGGGTCATTGTGATGCGTCTCCGTCACGGCAGCGAATGTTTTCACTTCCATTTGATCCATAGGCGAGGCTGCTAATTGGGTAAGCGTGTTCCCAGGTCACCGGGAGGTTTTCCCTTTCCGTAAATACGGAAAGTCGGCAAAAGAAGGCCCCCACAGATGTTGTTTCCCGCCCGCCTTCCATTTAATTTATTTTGCCTCAAAAAGCACACTTTATCATCAATATTCATCCTTTTCTGCCACTCACTGCAGGTGTCTCGGGGATATGGACTCAGTGTGACTGGTTATTTTCCATACTTTCCAAAGCTAAGGAGTTTGTTTTTTTGTTCCCCTCTTTACAATTTACATTTCCTCTCACACGAGCCCACCGCAATGATCTCATGTACCAACATGACACAATCAGCATGTTTGTTTTGGGTGTGGAGTGCTGCAGCTATGTGGAGACTGTGGAGTATCATGGGCCAATCGGTTTTTATACTACAAAATACCAACAACCGAGTAGTTACAGATACAGTTGGTGTGAAAGCACTGTCACACTGAATGCATCCAAACAAGAGTCTCCTGTATTCACTGAGGAGCAAATTTTATCCAAGAGGAGACAAAGGGCAGAAAGAAAATTGGCAAAGCAGAAACTGATGTATAATAAGCCAGAATCCAGCGCTAAAGCGTCACAAAAGGTGTAAGTGAAGGAGAGTTATCTGAGAGAAAAATGTAGTTGCTGCAGGAGAGCGGAAGCTGTCACGAGCCTCGGCAGCATGAATGGGTCATTGTGATGCGTCTCCGTCACGGCAGCGAATGTTTTCACTTCCATTTGATCCATAGGCGAGGCTGCTAATTGGGTAAGCGTGTTCCCAGGTCACCGGGAGGTTTTCCCTTTCCGTAAATACGGAAAGTCGGCAAAAGAAGGCCCCCACAGATGTTGTTTCCCGCCCGCCTTCCATTTAATTTATTTTGCCTCAAAAAGCACACTTTATCATCAATATTCATCCTTTTCTGCCACTCACTGCAGGTGTCTCGGGGATATGGACTCAGTGTGACTGGTTATTTTCCATACTTTCCAAAGCTAAGGAGTTTGTTTTTTTGTTCCCCTCTCTACAATTTACATTTCCTCTCACACGAGCCCACCGCAATGATCTCATGTACCAACATGACACAATCAGCATGTTTGTTTTGGGTGTGGAGTGCTGCAGCTATGTGGAGACTGTGGAGTATCATGGGCCAATCGGTTTTTATACTACAAAATACCAACAACCGAGTAGTTACAGATACAGTTGGTGTGAAAGCACTGTCACACTGAATGCATCCAAACAAGAGTCTCCTGTATTCACTGAGGAGCAAATTTTATCCAAGAGGAGACAAAGGGCAGAAAGAAAATTGGCAAAGCAGAAACTGATGTATAATAAGCCAGAATCCAGCGCTAAAGTGTCACAAAAGGTGTAAGTGAAGGAGAGTTATCTGAGAGAAAAATGTAGTTGCTGCAGGAGAGCGGAAGCTGTCGCGTCTAATACTGCAGCGTCCAGATATGAGGCAAGTCAGCTGGGTACTGTAGCTAAGGAGGTAGAGAAGAGGCTGAGGATAGCAAGGAAACAGGCAGTTGCAGCAAGGTGGTGCTTGAGAAGTATTGGCCTTTTCACACTGCACTTAACAGGAGATGTTCAGCTTGGACTGCCAGTTCTTCCTTAGCCAAGACACAAAGGTTTGCCCCCCCACATAAATGCTTAATAATCCTCCTGGGATTGTACACTTTGAATGGATATGCTCAGCTACCTAAAGCCTCTAAAACCAGGGTGGTGTTACACTAAGAAGCAAACGTAAGCCCCTGTTTTCTTCCTTTCAGGACAACAGAACTTAATACTGTTCCTCAAGTCCCCCAACTACTGGGCATGGGATCAACTTTAACACGATGAACTGGCGCCATCGTGTGGCAGCAACAGGTATGTCATTTTGAAAACCCGTAATAGGATGAATACTGAATAAAGGAAATCATTTAGTGTATTTGCTTTTACACTTCATCCTTTCTGCACAGTAGAGACAATTTGGATTCATTCAAAAGAAAAATGCGATGTGCTTCTTGTGTATAATTAAAACCCAACATAGCAATTTTAATGTGGAAATTTGTCAAGTGACTTGGCAATGTCAGTGGTGTTTTATGAATTTGTAATTTGAAACCCAACGTATATATTAGATCCTTGAAGCAACAATATATACACAATTTTAAAAATAAATAAAAAGACTTGACATTTTGTTTGTCATTCATATCTTTTGGGGGATTGTGCTTGGCGTACTCAGTGTTTAGACTTGACATTGTGTTTGGTGAACTGAATGCTGATGCAACTCAGGTGTTCTAATTGGGGGACAGTAAGTTTTGCACAGTCGAAGGGCCTGTAGACAAAATGACAAAACGTTACATCATAGCGGACATCATTTTACTTTCTATGTATTTGCCATTCCGTCAGTAAGAACGGCTCCTCTTAAATATGACAAAATTTTTACTTGTCCTAATAATTTAGCAATGTGGGAGCTTCAAATATGATGCATGATAACAGTGACCAGTGACGTCACCCGAACCAAGCTCCGGCTCACTGCTTCACTATAAATCGGCTATCGAGTTTGAAGCGTGCTTCGGACCTTCAGTATTAAAGGTAGCAGCACTAATTGCGGGAATCCAAAAAGGAAAGAGGAGAACACTTTGTATCTTCACTGCAGACATTTTCCTCTCCAGAAATTCGAAGGGAAATTAGTTCACGTGCTAATTGAACGTAACCACCCGCGCTACCTTTCAGTAAGTTTTTCACCCCTAAAAGAGTTAGGTCTGCGTTTTGAACCCAAAAAACGGCAAAACAGGTACCACTTTGTTTCATCCTGCGGACGAGCAGAGATGACACAGCCGACCACTTCCGCATACGTCACTCACCTGGCGAGAAAGGGGCGCAGCTTCCGTCTGAAACGAGCTCCAGTTCCTCCCTCCACCACTTCTCACGAGAACTCCACCGGGAGCGCCTGAAATACCCAAATCCAGGTAAGGCTTTTAAACTCTGTGTCCTGTTAAAGAAGCGTTTCAATTAGGAAAAAGTGATTATATTGCGTCTAACTCGTTTTTGGTCCTGCGTGAGTATGTAAGTTAATGATTAATTTACTGGGGTGTGTTTTTCACAACAGTAAGAAAAGACTGTTATTGTCAGCGTCATAGTGCTTTTGCTTATTCTTCTACTTGAGTTGTCTGGAACTTTTGACCTCTTTGTGTAAATCAAAGCTTAAAAAAAACAATTGACACATGTCCTTTAACATGCCCTTACTTTGTATGCAATTCCATCACTGTTTGAGGAATTAGAATAATTAACCCTGTTCGGATAGGGATATGCCTTCTGTGCGCTTTTTGGAATTCATTTTTTTATATATGTAAATAAAATAAGATCTTAACATTATGATCAATGGAGATACAAGCTCACAATTCAACCTACTGTACATTCATTTTACTAATTTGCCTCATGGTTGTCGGGACAGATCAATCTAAATTGAAATATGAAACTATTCTGAGAGCGTGATGGAATTTCCAGCATTTTCCTTACTTCCAAGCTGCAGATTGGTGCCCAGTGCAGCACAGTCATGTCCCTGCTCGTCATGCATTCCACAGCGGAACCCTCCCTGATCCTCCTCTTCCTCCTCCTCTTTTTGTCTCCCCTCATTACCTGCCTCCCCCTCCAAGCCTTTTATCCCACACTTATAATATTAGATGGACAGTTGCAGGGCCTGCAGAATTGTGGTTACAGTGACACTAAAAGGACAAAAATGAGGCTATTTTGATAATAATAAGAATCATAATTCTTTTTCCTGTTCATTGTGGCGTCATTGTTTTAATGTTTACGGACTGGCAGCCAAATTAATCATGATGCTGTCATAGGAAGTTGAGAAACATCTTCTGCGTCTTTTGTCCCAGCTGTTGCCCAATATTTCCAAAGAACCAAAACAGCATAGTTTAGTCTAGTTCCCCCAAGCAGGCATTTAATCCTAGTCGGCTATGTGAAGTTATTACAACTCGCCATATTTACTTTCATTTTATTTCATTCCATTCTGCTATCTATACCGGTATATCAATTTACTTTTTGCGTCACACCATATTTCAATTTCATTTGGTATCCAGCCATGTTTTATTTTGTTTCATATGAATATTTGTGCATCATGCACATTGTATTGTCATTTTTCATATGTATAATTCTTTGATTTTATACATGTTTTTGCAGAGTAATGATCACTGCAGCAGAGTATGGGGAGACGTCATGGGAGTTGCAGGTACACGTGGACCAAAAAGACGGCGATGAGTCAATGCGCTTCAAGCTGCGCGTGAAGGGCGACCTGCACATCGGCGGTCTCATGCTGAAGCTGGTGGAGAAGATCAGTAGGTGTCAGATGTCGCAGCTCTTGAACACCATCTGCCCTTAAACACTTAAGTGTTGTTTGCCAGGCCGCACCTTTGTTTGCCTCGCATTGCTCCACACTCGAGTGCCATTGTTGTTAACCACAATGGCTCATGTTGCCCCAGGGCACAAAGTTCAGTTGAGATTTAACCTGATCACAGACGGCCTTGTCAACATGGACGCGCTCATAGGGAAGACTTGGAAGAGTGAGGCACTGGCGTACCATGAATACATTTATAATGTATTTAGAAACAAGTCTCTCGATCCACTTGACAGGGTTTTTATATCTTATATTGCGTGATGTTTTCATATGCAGAGGCTCCCCAGGATTGGTCGGATCATGCCCTGTGGTGGGAGCAACGGAACTGCTGGCTGCTCAAGACCCACTGGACCTTGGACAAGTATGGAATTCAGGTGGGGAAAATAGGAGAAAATTGTAAGTACTGTGCAAGCCACAATGCATTTTCTTTTTACTTAATGCGATAATAACTTCAAAGGTAGACTCCACGCCTAAACGTTTGTCAGCGACAAAATCAATTCCAAAAAAAAATTGCAATGTGTGCTTGTCTAATGTGCAATTATTTGACATTGATTAAGCAATGTCCACCTTTCTTGCTGTACTCAGTCTCCTATTCGATACAATTTCTCTCCGGTACACACTCACTCGTGTCTCATGGTTGGTCGGATGCATTCAATGAGACGTGGGTTTCAAAGTTTGAAGTTTGTCCTACCACACAGGCTGATGCAGACCTGCGCTACACGCCCCAACACAAAAGCATACTCTTGCAGCTCCCCAATATGAAAACCATTCAAATGACCGTCGGCTTCTCCTGCGTGGTCTTCAAGGCCGTGGCAGAGATCTGTCAAATCCTCAGTGAGTGTGTCCCCCCCCTACCCCCCTCCTTTCTTTTCAAATGTAACTTGATTCGTTTTAAATTGGCCGCTGCTCCTTCTTCTTCTTCTTGTCAGACATCCGGCGGTCTGAGGAACTGTCCTTGCTCCAGCCTCCGGATGATCCATCCAAGAAGAAGAAAAAAAGAGGGAAAAACTCTCCGCTGGAGGATATCTGGGACATTGATTTAGTCAGCGGTGGGCCAGGGGGCTCAGGTAAAGGCAAAAAAACCCTTTTAGCAAATGTCACTGCCCTAATCTGAAATCCTGACACTATAGCTGTCACCACCAAACCTGGTACCCTACTCTCCTAATCTTAATGTCCCAACCCTAAGCCCAATACCCCTAATCATTCATTCTAACCCACAAGGTCCAATGTACAGCAAGACCATGACGGCCACCTACGACCCAGAGAACGGGATGCCGGTGTCGGCCACCAGCCTGTGGTTTGGGGAGAACCCCCTCGCCGACTGCCAGCCCAACTTGCCACCTGACGAGCTGGCCAAGCTCTACCAGCCTTTATCCCTGGAGGACAAAGCCATCAGAAACGCCGGGTAGAAGACTTCATTGTGTTGCTGCATATGGTCTTTCCTCTGCTACTATTCATTTTGATTCATACTTGCCATGTAATTGACAGGTGGCTGGACTCTTCGCGCTCCCTAATGGAGCAGGACGTTCAAGACAACGACAAGCTGCTGCTGCGTTTCAAGTACAATGTCTTCTTTGACCTCAATCCCAAAGTAAGGGCCACATCATTGTTTATGGGGCTGATGATTACGATGAAGCCACGTCAATCTGCAACAGTACGAGACAAGTCATTGCTTGCGACACACTTTTTTTTTTTTTTTTAGGTCACCGTTCCATTCACATTGGTTCAGTAAAAGAGCTAAAGGCTAATGGGGGAAAAAAAACAACCTTTCAGCATTCTGAATGTATACTGTATATATTTGGCATCCCACACAAAAATGACCCGGACGGGTCGATCTGGTCCAAAGGCCACCAGCTGGTAAATAGATACATGTTGTGTTTCAGTACGACGCCGTGAGGATAACGCAGCTCTATGAGCAGGCTCGCTGGTCCATCCTGCTCGAGGATATCGACTGCACCGAGGAGGAGATGCTCATGTTTGCGTCGCTACAGGTGAATAGGATACCGTGACATCATCGCACATCAAAAACGGAAAACATATTGTCTGTTAGTTTTGTTTTGTAAGTGAGTGAATGGACTTGAGCTTTCGTCTTGTCTTTACAGTATCACATCTGTAAACTGACCCTATCCACTGATCCAGTGGACCACTCCAACGAGCAGGAAATTGATGAAGTGGAAGCCGCCCTCTCCAACCTAGAGGTGACGCTGGAAGGTGGCGTCTCAGACAGAATTCTGGTAAATGTATTTCAGAACTGTCATGTCATCTTTTGGGGCTTATACAGAAAAAAAAAACAGCTGGGTGTTCCTACTGGTGGGCCTCTGTTGGTTGCATGTATGCATATATGATCATCGACACTTGTTTGTTCCAACCTCCAGGAAGACATTACAGACATTCCAGAGCTGGCAGATTACCTGCGCCTTTTCAGGTAAAAACCTACCTCCTATTGGCTTTACTCTGTTACCAGTGTCAAGAATCCGCCGCTAGCCGTAAATGACACAAATAGGAAAAAAAGTTAAACCCTGTAAAATGACACAAAGGACATTTAATCTGAACATGTGGTCCAAGTCTAAAAAGAAGTGGAAAAATCTTTTAAACACATCAAAGATTGGACTTATTTGTAACAGTCTTACAAGTGCAAAAATAAGTCAACAATGGTTTAAACAATACAATTGAAAAGCAAAGAGATTTGACTGATTGAGTACGAGTGTAAAATAAATTAATGACTGTGAAAACAACTTTCTCTCAACTCAGACCAAAAAGACTAACACTGCGGCCTTACAAAGAGTACTGGTTTGTATTTAAGGACACCACCATCTCCTACTACAAGAACAAGGAAGCTGCCGTGGGAGAACCCATAGAGCAGTTTCACTTACGAGGTATTATGTGACTTCAAGGATTCATTCCTGACAAATATGAGAACATTATCTTGAACTTGCGTCACCGTATTATCCTCAGGCTGCGAGATCGTCCCTGACGTCAACGTCACAGACAAGAAGTTCGGCATCAAGCTCCTTTTGCCGGTGGCGGATGGGATGAATGAGGTGTACATCCGATGTGATAACGTAAGCTCCTTTGCCGCATACTGCGCATATCAAGTAGACGTGATATCTGTAAAGCTGAAATTACCTGTATACATAGTGTCAAATTAAACTTACTTGTATTGACCAGACTGCACACCTCCCTTTTCTACAGTGATTAAAAAAGTGTATTTTGAACTGTGCTTTTTGTGGTGCCGCAGGAGACGCAGTACGCCAAGTGGAAGGCGGCATGCATCCTGGCCTCCAAAGGCAAGACCATGGCATACAGCTCGTATAAGTCAGAGGTGCGGAGCATCCAGTCCTTCTTGCAGATGAAGAGCCTGGCGCCCCCTCCGGGCCAAGCGGCGCCCGACTTGGATGCCATGGACATGAACGCCGAATGTTTCGTTTCGCCGCGCTACGCCAAGAAGCACAAGACGAAGCAGGTTGATGGAAGCATAGATGGCAAAAAGAGCTTGCTGATTTTGAAGTCATGTTTTATAAAACTGGTTGCCATTCAATGTCCTTGTGTCAAGCTCACAGCACGTATCCTGGAGGCCCATCAGAACATAGCGCGCCTGTCCCTCATGGATGCCAAGATGCGCTTCATCCAGGCTTGGCAGTCTCTCCCAGAGTTTGGCATCAACTACTACATTGTCAGGTAGTGTTTAAGGCAAAAAAAAAAAAAAATGTGTCATTCATCAGAAACCATTCAAGAAGTCCACTTTGTTGTATCAGGTTCAGGGGCTGCAAGAAGGACGAAATCCTCGGCATCTCGTACAATCGCCTGATTCGTCTCGACATGTCCACCTGCCTGCCCGTCACCACGTGGAGGTTCGCCAACATGAAGCAGTGGAACGTCAATTGGGAAATAAGACAAGTGAGTTTTAACAAAAAAATGGGAAAGACTCAGGGAGCCTTTTATTTTGGCTTGAAGCAACCACGTTAAGATCTTTTTTAGCTATTTCTCACAGTCCTCGAAGAAGAACTTCTTGCAGAGATTTTGTCTCAAACGCTAATAAAGTTACTGAAAAATTCTACTCTCGAACCCTGTTTCACTCAACAGCATGAAATTTGATAGTAGCGTCTCTCATGAGTGGGCCCACAAAAAAGTCTCAAGAAGCCATGCGTTGCTGTGCGTGTGTGCGTGATTGCAGGTGACCATTGAGTTCGACCAGAACGTGACCATAGCTTTCTGCTGCCTGAGCTGCGATTGTAAGGTGGTGCACGAGTTCATCGGCGGCTACATCTTCCTTTCAACGCGATCCAAGGACCAGAATGAGACCCTAGATGAAGAACTGTTCCACAAACTGACCGGAGGTCAAGATTGAGAAAAGACAATGCTGTAATTTAGTAAGGGGCCAGCGAACAACACAGTGATACTCTTATTGATGAAACACAGTAAATCCCTGCCAAGGATAAATACTATTGTTTTGTAATCCACAAAAGAGCTCAACAGAGCAATAATGTCATGAATTGTCTAGTTATTATTTATCTTTTTCACTTTTTTCAGCATTTTGATCTGCAGTCAAGCCAAGGCCTAGTGTTTGTGTAAATAATTTTGGTCTCAAACTTTGTATGAATTGACCCTTGTAAGAATAAATCCCTTTTTATGATTTTACTACCTCCTTGTGACTTCCTTATTGTCTTTAACTGTCTCTCTCCACTACAGTGTTTATCCAGCTCCATACAATGCGTATAACAGGCTTGATTTGTACATTTTTAACTTATTAATTTAAAACAAATGTTCAGGTCAAATTTATCTTCGTCCATTAAGACACAATGGAGAAATATACGATTTACAGTAATTATTTTTGGAAATACTAATTTTAAATCGATGATTCTGAAATCGGCATCTGCCATACAAAATATCGCACGCTATTGGCTGGCTAGAGTCGGTTCGGGCCAATCACCGCCAACAATGATGAAAACGCGGAAGTAGCTCCATTCTGTTGTCTGCCCGTCACCCTGAGACGGAAAGTGGAAGACAACACGTGCAACGCGAGTTTAACGATAATTTCATAAACCACCGTGACTGTTGTTGATCGAACTGTTCTCGATATTGAACGGTCATTTGTCTATTTTACCGATCATGGCGGACGGTGGAGACGACGACTCTCCGTATAAGATCAACGAGGGAGACTACGTTATGCTGAAGCGGGGCGAGATCTACAAAGCTGTGCAAATACAGTCGAAAAAGTTAGTCTGAAACGTTTAATTCGTGCCGTTTTGATCATGTGTCAAGATCACGCAACAAGTGTTATTTTCGAGCTTGTGTGCGAAGGCAAACTGGACTTTAGTGGTGGTTTATCAATCTGGGGGTTTCCAATGCGTAACCTCATGTCTACGTTAACAAGGAACTCATTTGACTGACATAAGTTGTGAAAAAACGTTATTTCTTCTATTGTGATAACAGGAAGGTGGTGTTTGAGAAGCAGTGGTTCTTCCTGGACAACGCCGTGGGGGACCTGTACAGCACCACTTTTGAAATTGTATCTGGAGGACAGCTGCAGCCTGTGAAACCAAAAGATGAGGCAAGTGCTGCATCTGGTAAGTATTTTTTGTTGTTTTTCAGTGCGGGAAAGGACATAAATTGTGAAGTAGACATTGGCAATGCCGAGAATTGTCTGAAGAAGGAGAGCTTGGAGAGCACAAAATGCAAAACTTGCGCACTGAGCCACACGCTGCTTCACTGCTATACTTTCTCCTACAGACACGAAGGAGGTGGGCACGGACAATCGAAACATCATGGACGACGGCAAGTCGCAGAAGCTGACCCGGGATGACATTGAGACACTCAAAGAGCAAGGCCTTAAGGGTCAGGTAATGATGGAAACCCCCATGACGTGCACCATGACACTGTGGGGAAGATCGCGGACGTCTATCACCAGTCCTTATCCACCTTGTCCATGTTTTATGGGCTCATTGTTTTTGAGACCGTTTGGCTTTGTTGAGCAGTAATAAAAGTGAAGCAAGCAGGTTGAGAGTCTCTTTCAATATGTTGTTTTGTTTATGCTGCAGGAAATCATCCAGAAGCTCATAGACAACAGCTCCACCTTCAGGGATAAGACAGAATACGCCCAGGACAAGTATATTAAGAAGAAAAAAAAGAAGTGAGCCAGAGCCACAGCACTTATTTAAAAATAATAAAATCATTGTATGTATGTGAGCGGTATCTCATATTTTTTTCAGATATGAGAACACGGTGACCATACTTAAACCGACTTGCCGCATCATGGCGCTTATGTACCACGGACGAGAGCCAGGAAAGATCTGGTAATATACATATATTTTTTGCCTCCGTCCAGCAGAAACGCACAATGGTTTGAATAACATGCGTGTGCGTGTGTGTGGTACAGTCACTTGCGATATGACACATTGGCACAGATGCTGACCTTGGCCAACGTCCACGCCGGCAGCAAAGTGTTGGTGTTTGAAACGTGCGCTGGCCTCGTGCTGGGGGCCGTCATGGAAAGAATGGGAGGTGAGTTTGTTGTTCATCCCGAGGCACATACTTAACATTCAGTAACATTTCAAAGCACGCCACAACCAACACAATAAATATTAATCCGGTTGTATGAAGGGCATCAGCTGGAAAAACAGGTAACTTGAAAGCATTGAAGTATTATGCCTCTAAAATTCTTTACAGAAATTGCATTTTTTTTCCCCCTTAATGTACAATAAGTGCTTTCTCATTTTCTAACTCGCTCTTTTGATCTCCTGTTCCTCCCGTCCAGGCTATGGATCCGTGATCCAAATGTACCCGGGGGGCGGGCCGGTCCGGGCAGGAGTGGAGAATTTTGGCTTTCCCGCTCACTTCCACGACACGCTGCATGACTTTCCCATCTGTCACGTGAATGCTTTGCTAGCAGGCACGTTGGACACAAGCCCGAAGGACCCCGATACTGGTGAAGGTACACGTTCCCCTAGATTTTGTTGAAGCCATATCCCACTTTTAGTCTGTCTTAAAGGAAGATCCACAACAATTTCCGCAAATACAGACATGTGCTAGTATTGCGGAAGCTCTCTCCATTCACAAGTGTAATATGCTGTGGATTCACGGCTTCTCAGAGGCACCTCACCCCGACGTGGCTGCTGAGGCGCAGCCCAAGATGGAGGACACCCCGGATGACTCCGAGAACGTAGAGACGAACGCCAGCGGGGAACCAGGCACAGACGACGATCGCCAACGAAGCAAAGATGCGAAGGTATGGCACAAGATCGGGTATGATTGACGGGGTGCTGGATGGTCATCATGGTGTTTGAAATGTTTTAGGCTCAACTCAAGCGCGCGAAGCAAGAGGAGAGGCGCAAGAAGCTCGCAGCGGCAGCGGCCCAGTTAGAGGGCATGAACGCAGACGGGTTCGTGTGACTTTTCAAGGATACATTATGATTGAAATGGATTTTCAGAAAGGTAAAATGGAATGTCCCGTGGGATGGTGTGGACAAAGCTAGATCAGAACAGTGTTATGACCTTTCTAACTTTGCCAGTTGGTGGAGCGCAATTCAAGCCCCACAGCCTCCTTATTATTGATGAAACGTCACAAGGGTGTTCATTTATGGATTCTCCTTCATAATAGCGGCTATATCGTAAACGCCATTACGCTGCTCCCCCTGTGTCCTAAATCACAAGTTTCTCAAATTAGGCGAAGTGACAACATTTCCAATAATGTATTGACGGCGTAAATGATTGTTTGCTTGGCTCATCTTGTTTTGCGGTCCTTGCAGATTGGTCATCGCCTCTCGCTTCCACCCATGTCCCGTCCTGATGTGCCTGCTCAGGTTCTTGTCACCCTCCAGGCCCTTTGTGGTCTACTCGCAGTATAAGGAGGTGAGCTCAGTGCGAGTTTCGCAAACGATTCCGCCGAACAAGGGTTATTATTTAAGACGGGTTTTATTACTGCAGGGGCCCTGTGAGAAATGAGCTTCCCACCAAAGGAAAATACACGAAGAAAATGCGTCTTTATCCCTCAAGGAAATTAAATGGGAGCAAGTGTCTCAGCAATTCAGCATTAAAATGTTTTGTCGTTAAGAACAGAAAATAAGCAGAACAGGATGTGTGGCTTCTGAAGCTCAGGGCGAAAGCTCTTTTTGTTCAAATCCTCTCATCCGAGTGAAATAAAGTAGTGTGGGTTAATGCGTCTTGTTGACCACTTTGTCAGTATGTGAAAGAAATGACGCGAACTTTGTCAGCTTGCATCACTGCATCCATGTTACCGTCTTCTCTGCAGCCGCTAGTCGAGTGCTTCACCAAACTGAAGGAGCAAGGCGGCACGGTCAACCTGCGCCTCACCGACACATGGCTGCGGCATTATCAGGTTACATCCTGCCCACCGAGTGTTACCCTCAGGTCCTCGTCGTCTACTTAATGTGTCCTGACTTGTGTTTTGTCCCCTTAGGTGTTGCCTAACAGAACGCATCCCATGCTGTTGATGAGCGGCGGTGGCGGTTACCTCCTCTCGGGTATCACCGTGGAGACAGACCATTCGCGCCAGGCTAACTCAGAGGAGCCAGCGCCAAAAAAACAAAAAGTGACAGAAGAGCCAGCGGCAAAAAAACAAAAAGTGACAGAAAGCTGAAGGGCTTAAAAACACCATCGGCAACAGAACTGGCGGGAATGTCTGTTTCGGTGCATTTCAAACTCTTCAAGGCAGTTAAGCAAGGAAAGGCCTCGAAAGAGATGCACCCTAGATTTGTCACTTAGCCACAATTTTTTTTTTTTACCCTGCAAGTTTTATTTTTTGTAGTCTCATGACTGAATCTTCACAAAATTAAAACTTTTTCCGATGCGGAATTTACTTTTTAATTGATCCAAACAAAGACGTTAGCAGGTCATCTTAAAAACACCCACACACCAAAAAAACAAAAATTATTATTATAATTAATAATTTTTGTGAGTAAATGGGTCGTGACATGACGGCACAGGATAAAAAAAAAGTGTTTGTTCCCAGAATAACCCTTTTATTGAACACAAACACTTGAAAAGACAATGACATCAGTCAATATTGGACACTTTCTATATATAAACATCAAAAAACATTCCCATGCACGCGTTTAGGATGTCACATCAAAATAGCACAAATACAGCAATAAGGTCGTTGATTCTTTTTTTTTAAGCACGGCTCCATAGTTGGAATTTTAGTTTTTTTATACACTTAAACTTTGCGGACGAAACGAACGGCGTTTTTATTTTCCATGTAAACCTTAAAAGCGTAGCTCATTCCTTATCATGCAACTTGGCAGCAATTTTTTTCATCTCCTCATCCATTGCCGCCAGGTTTTCCAGTGCTTTCTCCTGCGAAAAAAAAAAAAAAAAGATGTACAGTTGGCCATATGGTCGCACAAGCCATTTCCTCTGGTTTTAATCGTTTAGCCCCACAGGATGCACAGGAGCCACCGCGTGTCTTTCTAATGGAGACGTGATGGCCCTGGGAGGTCGTGACGGTGCATCAAGCTTGGCTCGTAAAAAACTGCTGTCAACCATTGAAGGAAAAAAAAAAATTGTTGGGGGAAAAATAAATAAAAGATGCAAGCAGCGGAGCCGTGCCAAAGTTCTGCTGGGGAAATATTAGCATTGTCAGTACTTCTAGGCCAAGTTGTTGATGTGCACTCATTCGGCAAGTGCCCGGCATGTCTGTGTGTGGAATGTACATTTCCATAATGAGTTGCCCTTTCTCCCCCCGACCTAAAGCGTGTTTGTGAAGGAGCGACTGGATGTGCTCCGCGGCTTTAGTGGGTCAGCGAGCACGAGATGGAAAATAGTTTACCCACAGAACATCACGTTATCTTCTGCTGATTTTCTACCATAGAATGGTGCTTGAACACCCTGGGCAAACCTCCTCAAAGGCTTTTATTGTCAGTCTGACCACAGATGATTCAAAAAGACGACACGGGAACGACACAGACACGGAATTGAGGGCTGAAGTCAGCCTAACTAACATACATGTTCTAAAATAATTTGCCCTCTCGCTGTTTTATATCATGACAGGGTGTTCTGCGATGCTGGGACAAGGCTGCGAAGAACCTTTAACAGATCACGTCAGATGTTATCCAGTTGTCTGATTGAGGGAAGACATGATTTTTAGAAAAATGTAGCCTGACGAACCTCGTGCGGCGTGAGTGCCCTCGGATGCGTGGCGCCTTGTGATGCCTCTTGGTCGGCGAGCTGGTCGATTTTGTGACTCAGCAGCTTGGCCGCCTCATCCATCTGCATTCATTCAAAAGTCAGAATCGCGTTCAAAAGTCTAGATGCTCGACATTTGGAATTGAACTGCTCTGATGCTTGATCGTGAACATCTGATCTACCTGGTTCGGGGCAGCATGCTCTTCTCGATTCCTTTTGAACCAGGCGGGATGGTAGTAGCCTCTGTAGACCCACGGGTTTCTTTTCTCAGCCAGATATCTGCAAAAACAACCACTCAATTTAACCCCGAGTAAAACCAGGAAGTCATCTCTACACTTTCTGAGGACTTGGCCTGTAATCTGTCAGAAGAATTAAATACCCCAGGGTTTCGCTCCTATCCTCTGGATTTTCTGAATCGTCACTCAGATCTTCATCTTCAGACACCTCTTCCCCTCCATGCTTGTGATATTTGTTTTTGTGGTTGTACTGATGCGACGGCTTCCAAATGTGCTTTTCAGAGTTTTTGTCATCATCTTCGTTATGTCTCTTGTCGAAGCTCCAGTACTCCTGACTGCGTTCTCCATCTGGGTTCTCCCACTTTTCCTTTGAGGGTTCTTCATCACGCTTTGGCTGCTTCTTGTAGTATCTCCAAGGCCTCCAGAACTTCTTCTCCCCGTTGAAGTCCCAGGATTCCTGGCTACGTTCCTCATCAGGTTCCTCTCGTGCTTCCTGTGGGAGTTCCTCATCTCGCTTGTGTCTCCTCTGGTGGTATCTCCCGGGTCTCCAGTCCCTCTTGAATCTGTCGGTGTCAAAATCCCAATATTCCTGGCTACGTTCCTCATCCGGATTCTCTGACAGTTCCTCATCTCGCTTGTGTCTCCTCTGATGGTATCGACCTGGTCTCCAGTCTCTCTTGTATCTGTCGGTGTCAAAATCCCAAGATTCCTGGCTGCGTTCCTCCTCCGGATCCTCTGACAGTTCCTCATCTCGCTTGTGTCTCCTCTGGTGGTATCTCCCGGGTCTCCAGTCCCTCTTGTATCTGTCACTGTCGAAATCCCAGTATTCCTGGCTACGTTCCTCATCCGGATCCTCTGAGAGCTCTTTGTCTCGCTTGTGTCTCCTCTGGTGGTATCTCCCAGGCCTCCAGTCCCGCTTGTATCTGTCATTCTCCAAATCCCAAGACTCCTGGCTGCGCTCATCATCTGGTTCCTCTCTGGGTTCCTCTGACAGTTCCTCATCACGCTTGTGTCTCCTTTGGTGGTATCTCCCAGGTCTCCAGTCCTTCTTAGCCCTCCCACTGTCAAAATCCCAGGATTCCTGACTGGGTTCCTCATCTGGTACCTCTGAGAGTTCTTCGTCGCGCTTGTGTCTCCTCTGGTGATATCTCCCGGGCCTCCAGTCTCTCTTGTATACATCGGTGGCAAAATCCCAAGATTCTTGGCTTCGTTCCCCATCCAGATCCTCTGAGATCTCCTCATCCCTCTTGTGTCTCCTCTGGTGGTATCGCCCAACCCTCCATTCCCTCTTGTCCCTCACGTCATCGAGCCCCCATGACTCCTGGCTGCGTTCCTCATCTGGTTCCTCTGACAGTTCCTCATCACGTTTGTGTCTCCTTTGGTGATATCTCCCAGGCCTCCAGTCCTTCTTATCCCTTTTAGTGTCAAAATCCCAGGATTCCTGACTGCGTTCCTCATCTGGTTCCTCTGATAATTCTTCATCTCTCTTGTGTCCCCTGTGGTGGTAACTCCCAGGCCTCCATTCCCTCTTGTCCTTCTCGTCATCAAGCCCCCACGACTCCTGGCTGCGTTCGTAGTCCTCATCTCCACGCTTGTGGAACTTCTTTTTGGGGTGGTATTGATCTGAGGGCTTCCAAATGAGCTTGTCTTGCTCCTCTTGGTCATCGTCGCTCCTTCGATCCAAATCCCAGGACTCCTGACTGCGTTCTTCATCGCGCTCCTCCTCTTTGGACTCTCCTCCCACAGGTTCCTTGTCGCGTTTGGGCTTTTTCTGGTGGAACCTTCCTGGCCTCCAGCTGCTTCTCTTCTCCCGTTTCTCCTCTTCCTCCGCGCTATCGTCTCCCTGGTATCTTTTCTCCAGACTCCAGGATTCCTGATTGCGTTCACTCTTTGCGCTTTCCCGGTTCGACTCTACTGAGCTCTGGAGTTCACGGATGTCTTGTGCGTGATCTTTGGCCTGCTCTTCATTGGTCGCCCCTTTGCTCTTCTTGTCCAGCGGAGCATGTTTAATTCCTGCAAAGGGACAAAATGGATCATGTACTGTTTGCCATTCTTTTTGCTGAACTAACTGGAACATGGCACAGACCTGCTTGGAAGATCTCCTTGCACTCTTGGTCCAATTGGGCGTCTGGGTGGGTGAGTGCTTTGGACAGAACCTCCACTAAACATCTTGTCACCTGATTAAGAAATAAGCCTTGTGTTGATTTTATGCAGTATGCTAAGCACTCTGCCAAGGGAGTTTTTTTGGATCCATTTGCTATCAAGATTCCACAAAACCTTATGGAAGAATTTGTGCTTTTTTCTGTCATTTTTAACCGACATTACAATGATATGGTTTTCTAGAAAAAAATTGTTGGACAAAGAGACTCTCCTCCTGGCCACACACAGTAATCTGCCCCTGCGTTGTACTTCACTGTCATCTAAGGGTGAGTAGTTTTGTTTATTTGAGGTTTTTTCCCTTCAACTTTCTGCACGGCACACTTTCACAATATTTAGTATTTTACATTCATGACTGTAGTATATGGAGTAAAATAAGTAACCCTTCATATATGGATAATTGCACCCAGTGTGAGTTCCTTCCTGCACAGTAATGATTGTATGCGTGTGTGGTTGCATTCTCATGCGTTCATTGGTGATTGCACGCAGGATACAGTACTGCATACTATATGCCCTATATACCGTGTCGTATACGGTACATCCATGTTAATGCAACATAATACAGTGACTTACCACATCTTCTCTTTGGCCATCCTTCCCCACTGGAAGCGCTTGATTCCCTGCTCGAGAGACAAATATGCCTGACTTTACAAAAACAAAACAACAAAATAGAGGTGCAGTAAAAAAAAAGTGCTCAGAGTCACTGTCCTTGGTGCTGAACTCACCTATCTGAAAAGCGAACCCAAGTAGCAGAAAGAGAGGAGTCCGAGTCATCTTGTGAGATCCGGCGTGCCTCCCGATAAGGCGGGAGGGATGCTTCTGCGGGAAGGAGAGCAGCACCTCTAATATAAAGGCGCTCAGAGTGGGGGAGGAAGGGGAGAGAGGGAAGGAGCGTGGGAGGGGATGCTCATGTCATGACTCATTAGACCTGCAGGGAGAAGCAGCAACAACTCGTTTTCTTTCTTTTTTTTGTTTTTGTTTTTCTTCTTCTCCTGTGGACGAAATAAGCCATCACACAGGTGATGGTTTAAACATTATTGAGAGGAGCAGGGTAGTTGTCGGCGGGTGGGGGCTTAATGCCGCGAGGCGCCCAAAGGCATGGCAACTATTGGCAATCACACACCCAGCAAACTTCATTATCAGACCTTCGTTTTTAGTTCCGTTCCGAGAAGCGATACCGTTCAAACTGAAATAATTGCATGCATTGTTAAGTTTACTGTGTAGTTCTTCACTTTAATGTGTTTTTATGCATCTTTAAGGACACTTTTAGCCTGTAATAACGCAATCAGAGACCGAGAGAAAAGAAAACTGTTTTTGTTTGGATTATATTTGGTTTTGTTTCCTCTTAAGTAAGCAAAACACTTCATGACATGTGGGCTCAATAGCGGTAATATGAAAGCACAAAAGAAATACTCGACTCTGTGTTCTGCAGCACAACAAGAGACTACCACATGTGAGTTGACCTTGCAGGAGAACGATGCAGTTTCAGTTAATTGAACAAGTACACTCTATCATCATAAATAAGCAAAAGTAAATTTTATTATTTATTCTGTCCATTTTATAGGTGGAAAAAAAATGTGTTCTGCGAGGTCAAGCCCCCTATTATGCACACTGGTGAGATGACAAGCACTCCAGTGGACATCATCCAAGGGTGACTAGTTTTTATGTGTTTTAGTCATGTATTTTATTATAATTTTATTCAGCTTTTGTGACACTGCGTTTGACTTTATAAATGAATGACACAAGGTGTGACAAAGGCCAGCCTGACGAGTGCGTCCGCTGGTGTGGCGGCCTTAGAGCGCCTCGTTGTCGGCATTGAGTACATGCACGTCACGGAGAGAAGACGTGATAGTATGCCGGTGCCTGGAACAGTCTGGCATGCGGAGCGGGGCTTCAGGCGAGCGTGTCTGCTTTAGAGTGCCTTGTTGTCGACCGTGAGTGCATACACGTAACAGATACTATAGAAGAAGAACAAGGGGAGAAAAAAGTCTGATGTGACATCCAGCATGTGGACATGGGCATTGCCTTTGCACGCTTATTTTAGATTGCCTTGTTGTTGACTCTTTAAACATATATAGAAACGCTCTCATAACACATTTTACATAAAGCGACCTCTTACGTGTAGACCACACTCACATTTCGTCTTGTCCCGACACCAAAGACAGCAATGCTACATCCATTTTTTGTCTTTGGTGTCTTGTCCCGACACCAAAGACAGCAATGCTACATCCCACGGGGGCTAAAATCGCAGCCGTCGGGGTCAGCTGATGTCCATGTTTGTTAGAAGAATCGTGCATGTGAGTCGTGAGACGGCCTTCAGCAGAATGAAGAGGAGGAGGATAAAGAAGGGGGGGGGGGCTGCAGCCAGCGGCATTCAATCATCCATGCCTGCCACATTCTCATCAACAGTGTGCGCTCACATGTGACGCCCTGTGATGATGCTCCCTGGCCTTTTTTATATTAAAGAAAAGGAGGGGAAAAAAAGTGCAGCAAGAAGCATTACGCTAAATCACATTTTCTTCTTCAATGTAATAAAGTACACGGGCAACAGATAAAACACGACGGGCACTGTAATAGTTATTTACCACAGCCTGGCTGCTGCAGGGTGTTTTTTTTAAATTTTATTTTTTTATTGTTATTGTTGTTTATGCTTGTATTTTGTGCCGTGAGCATGACAAACAGCCCAAAAGCAGGTATATAATATATAAAAACGTTGCGACGAAGACAAATCGTTTCTAATCTTTTTCCACCATTGATGTGATGTATAACCTGCACAACTCAAGAAGATAATGTGGTTGCACAAGTGCGCACACCCTTTTATTACTCGGAATATGGCTGTTCATAATCAAGCAATCTCAGTCAACTTAACTTCGTGTTGAAAAGTCAGTAGGCCCTTTTTTGGGCCTCAGACTAATCCCATAAAACGTTCACATGCTCTAGTGGGTTACTGTATTGCAATCGTAGAATTTTGAGAGCTAAGTATGTTTTCCACGCCGGCCATTCTAAACATTTTTGGGCAAGCCAATATTATTCTGAGCAGGTTTTTGTCTCCAACAACAAGGGTTCAACTGTCTTTAACAGTATTCCCATGCTCTTTGTTTCCTACACTAGCCACGTGATGCCAATGCGATGACTGAAACTTGGACCTGGAAAAACAAACATTTGAAGGGATTCAGTCCTTTCAATCATTAGCTGCCAGCAATGACAAACGATGGTGCGCTTGACAAACATCATTTCATTAAACCAGCAATGCAACTACAGTTGTAGAGTTGCCAGCCACAAACACATCCACCACCACGATGAGCCGCAATGCTCAAGTGTCTCAATTTTCCTTTTCTCCTTCCTCTGCATCCGCTGCTGCCGCAGGAACACTTACACAAGGGGATGAAGGCTCTCCACACTGCCAGGAGTTTATTTGGGTTGGTAAAGTCGCATTCAGATTCAAATGCGATATGAGTTGTATGTCTGGTGTACACTGCTCAAATTCGCTTCCACAAGAGTGTGCCGCGCGTGGCCAGAACCGAACCTGTAAGTAAGAAGTTTTGAGAATTGTTTCTTGGAGAAGAATACAGGAAAGGTGTCTGTAAAGTGGATCAATTTTGATTGTTCTGTTGAAAAGTTGTTTTTTTTCCCCAGGAGAATTATATTCAAGGATTAAAAAAAAAAGCTACTGAATGGAAATGTAGTTTCTATTGGACGATTTTATGTGAATTCCTCAATTACTCAAGCGCGTGTAACTGAAGTTAACGAAAGACGTGCGTGCGTGTGTGTGTGCTTGTGTGCAAGTCTGCATGAAGGCATTTGCACCGCAGGAACAAGGAGTTCGTCGACCAATTTTCATATTTATGAGCAATAAGTGAGGTAGAAAGGGAAAAAAGTTCAGTACTCTATCTGCGTGAGCTCTTTGGGGAGGTAAAAAATATTGGAGCATAAGTACCATTGAGTCAAAATCTTTTTGCATTAATAATTAATAAGCATTTGGTGGATCTCATTTTGTCTTCTTGCTGCACCAAGAAGAATAAAATCAAATAACATCACGGCACCTTTATGTGCGCACGTTCGTGTCAATTAAAAGCTAATTGACTGCTGGTGGCCCTTTATTCTTTCCTCCATTTTGTAAACTTTTTGTTCAATGTGCAACTGACATTTAAATGTTGTTCACGAGGGTGAAAGGTCAGCAAGATACAATCCGGTTATTTACGATCGTGTCTGGCCTCAGGTGACAGGTGTCAAACAAATCCTGGCCTACTCTTGATGCTGATGCTCAACAAATGTGTTGACCTTTATTTCAATGGCTAACCTTGTTATTTAGAACAATTATGTAACCAGATAGGGACCAAGGAGGTGGCTGAATTTTTAGTTTTATTGTTCTGACAATAAGTTTTGAAAGACAAATCTTATTTCTTTATTCAGCTAGTTAATTATTACATTGATAGTTAGCTTTTAGTTAATGAGTAGCAAATAGTAGTTTAAGTGCATTCGAAGTGACTTTGTTAGCTTGTCGTTCGTTAACTAGTTGGTTAGCATGATTAAACGGAAAAAAAGGAGATAACATTTCCATGGGGCTTTGTAGGGTTGCTCGCTCATGAACAGCTAGATAGTTTGTTGACTTACCTTTTTGTTAGTTTTGTTAATATGCTTAGCTAGCTAATTGGGGAATTTGGCTGTAGGCAGGCTAACTAGTTATACAGCTTATATATTGTATAATTAGTTTATTGCTTAAATAGTTAGCAATGTAAATTAATTATCAAGTTTGTCGATTTGTTTTCTAGCTTTTGGTGAGATGGTTAGAGCTTTAGCTATTTAGCCAGTTAAGTTGTTAGTTGTGACATTTATAAGTAAGAGCTATATGGTAGTTTTGTGTATGTATACTGGAAGCACCTGGGGAGACCATAAAAACTTTTTGGCCATATTTTGTCCCACCTGAGATTTCATTGGCACATCGGGCACATGCTGAAACAACAAAGAAAATTACAAGTTTTTGTGTGAGCAGTCATTGGGGTATTTTTCCTACCGCAATAAAAAATATTTTCACAACAATTGCCTCTCTAATCTCCCAACATGAAAAATTAAACATCAAAATCATTAACGGGCCAGCAGCCTGTAAGTGTTATGATGCAAAGGGTCGTTTTGAGACCATCAATGGTTTGTGAGTATTGATCCACAGAGAGGCGCGCTTTTGTTATTATCATAAAATATATTCAAATACTTTAAGAAAAAGCAATTGTTGAAATTTTCCAGACATGACATTATTCAGGTTTGTGGTTGGCCAAAATCGATATACAGCTCAAACAGTGGTGTCAAACTTAAGGCTCAGGGGCCAATAAAGCAAATATGTAGTGTCCATCCATTTGGTATGTCTGTTAAACACATGCGTTGACAAAAAGGGCAAAATAAAGACTCAAATTTACTGCTCATGTAATAGTAACTCGGTAAAACCTACCAGGAAAACGACGGTATATTTTAGCTAGAAAACAAACAGTGAATCTATATGAGGTAAGCATTAGCTTTCACAAACAATTGGCAAGACATTTCCAAATATTATCCTAGGCCGAATTAGCTCATATACCTCCCAAACACATTGTAATAACAAACATCTTTTTAGTAACTTAACAAACTTCTTTTGAACTGCTCATCAAATTAATCATTTAATGTCAAGCTTAAGGACCTTGTAAGTGCTACCTGTTTGAGCTTTGGAGGAGATTTATGGTTTGTTTTTCTGAGTGCTCTTTTCGTGTGTTTGCATATATATTTAGATGGATGAGGACAAAGTGCAGCCCAGGGCGGCAGAGCCCCTCAAGCCTTTCATCGGTGAAAACAGTGGTGAAGTGGACCGTAACAACAGTGTGACAGTGTACAGTGTGACCCAGACCCCGCCCTGGTACTTGTTAGTCTTCCTGGCCTTTCAGGTGATTTATAAACGTGTCGCCAAAAAAAAAAAAAAAAAAAGTGCAGTTTTGCAATGTCCCCGTCCAATTTACTGCGCTTCTTCTCTGCTCCACAGCATTACCTGACAGCGTTTGGCAGCAACATCGCCATCCCGCTTATCTTGGCGGATAGCCTGTGTTTGCAGCACGACGGCTTGACCCAGAGTCACCTGATCAACACAATCTTCTTTGTTTCGGGGCTGTGCACCATTCTGCAGGTCACCTTTGGCATTAGGTGCGAACATGCTAAACACAAGGGGTGTAACATTTGGACCATTGGGAAAATGAAGTGTGGTTATTTTCCCAGTGATGTAAGCTCAAGCTAATTCATTATTTTAAGAATGAAAATATTGGATAATGCATGCTTTCAAGATTGTGATTGTGATATATATAATTTTTTTTTTTTGGTAACCAAAAAGTATCACCATTGGTTCCTGTTCTTGTTAGGCTTCCCATCCTGCAGGGGGGCACGTTCGCTTTACTCACCCCAGCATTGGCCATGTTGTCCATACCCGAATTCCAGTGTCCCTCTTGGACCAAAAATGCCACCCTGGTGAACGTGTCCTCGCCTGTTTTCATCGAAGTGTGGCGGACCCGACTGACAACAGTAAGCCGGCTCAAACATGGTCAAATTTGATGGAATAATTTCTCAGGTTCCATCCTCCCATCCCAGCTGCAAGGCTCCATCATGGTGGCCTCCCTCCTGCAGATCGTAGTAGGGTTCTCTGGCCTCGTCGGCTTCCTGATGCGCTTTGTCGGCCCTCTCACCATCGCGCCCACCATCTCGCTCATTGGTCTGTCCATGTTCGACGCGGCTGGAGTCAGGGCTGGCAGCCACTGGGGAATCTCAGCCATGTGCGTCTGCTACACTTGAAGTGGAATGTCTGTCTGTGTGTTGAGGAGTCCCCGGACCCAAAAGGTTTGCAAACGCCCGCAGTAAAGCAGTAGTAACGTTTTTTTCTAAAATGCACAGGACCGCGGTCTTGATCATCCTGTTCTCCCAGTACTTGCGACTCATCGAGCTGCCCATTCCCGCATACAGCAAGGCCAAGAAGCTGCACACCAAAAAGTTCTACATTTTCCAGATGATGCCCGTAGGTCCTCAAAATACTCCGCTACAGTTAGCGTACGATGCTAAAAAATTGTTGTTGATTAGATTCTGCTGGGCATTGCGGTCTCCTGGTTAGTGTGCCACCTGCTCACCATCTACGACGTGCTGCCGTCTGATCCGAACCAATACGGACACCAGGCCCGGACTGATGTGAAGGGGGACGTGGTTACTCAGGCTTCCTGGTTTGTCCTGCCTTATCCGGGTAAGCATTCCGATCCACACATTGATTTGGTTCATCTCGAACTTTTAGGTCCAAGGGACAGCCGAGCTATGGCTCACAGACCTCTGACCCCAGTTGGAGAACCCCTAATCCAGAACCGCCTTTTTCCACAGGCCAGTGGGGCACCCCGGCAGTGAACCTGGCGGGCATTATTGGCATGATGGCGGGAATCGTGTGCTCCATGGCAGAGTCGGTGGGCGACTATCATGCGTGCGCCAAGCTCTCAGGGGCGCCGCCTCCGCCCAAGCACGCCATCAACCGGGGAATCGGCGTGGAAGGAATTGGCAGCTTGTTGGCGGGGGCCTTTGGCACCGGGAATGGCACCACCTCGTTCAGCGAGAACGTGGCTGCCCTGGGCATCACCAAGGTTTGAAAGAGAGCGCGACATCATTTTACGTTTTCAGGCTAGCGCCAAAGTATCTGCTTTACAGTGCCCTGAAATACATGAATGAACAAATATCTGATTTCTGATGATGTGTCTGTGGCGCAGGTGGGAAGTCGAATGGTAATTCTGCTCAGCGGAGTCGTGATGATCGTAATGGGGGTCGTGGGTAAAATCGGAGCCATTTTCTCCACCATCCCCAACCCCGTGATTGGAGGGATGTTCCTGATCATGTTTGGGGTCATCGCTGCGACGGGAATCTCTAACCTACAGGTGACCCGGAGTGACGATTTCTTTTTTATTCAGTAGTCATGACCTTACTTTTTTTTTTTTAGTCAACAGATATGAATTCCTCCAGGAACATCTTTGTGTTCGGTTTCTCCTTGTTTTCTGGGCTCGTCATTCCCAACTGGATCACCAAGAATCCAAATGTCTTGGTCACGGGTATGAATCGCATCTTTTTACTGACATGAAACGACACCGTAAGGCATGAGTTTTCAAATGCGTTGGGTTTTGTGGGGAGACAGTTTTCCAAGGACTCATTAGTAGTCCTAGCGCACATCAAGCACTGGCCCTAGTTAGCCTATGACAACGTCTGGATGCATTTTTCCATAGGCCAAAGTGAAGTGGATGCAGTGTTGCAGATCCTTTTTACCACTCCGATGTTTGTCGGAGGCTTCCTGGGGTTCTTCCTGGACAACACCATCCCTGGTAGGTTTAAGGCTAAATTAGCTTCAGCTATCAACTCGCGCGTCTTCAAAAGAGTTCTTCTGTGATACAGGTACCAAAAGCGAGCGTGGACTCTTCGTCACAGACGAAACCCACCCGGAGGCCTCTGGTACCTTGGAAACCGACGACATTTACAACCTCCCCTTTGGCATCACAAGGTGTCTGTCGTCACTGCCTTGGGTTCACAAAATTCCGTTCTGCCCGGGGGGAGGGCAAAAGCCTCTCTGCAAGTCAGACAAAGGCATGCCCTAGAAGGCAGGCCGCATCCGTTACTTTTTGGACTCTTATCTTCGGGTTTGCCTATAATGTACATTACAGGTCGATATACCGTGACTTGTCATTGGGAGTGGCAGTCCCCTCAAAGGTTCTGCTTCTGTAACTTGACTTGACCTCTACAGTTTAGCCATGCCTGCTCCTTTTTGGTCTAGGAAAAGCTAAACCAAAGCTATGGTTCACTCAAATGTTCTGCTTTTGTACACTCAAGTGTTTTTTTGGAACATATCTTTAATTTTACGCCTTATCACTCGCAGAAAAATGGTTACCGTGCTACGTTCTATGCTGGTATCTACAATGGTTCGACTCCTCCTAACTATCCTTGAGGTTCAATAATGATGGATACAAGTCCCACTTTTTTACCTTTGACATTTGTATATGTTGGGGGATCTTTGTTTTGTTGTTGTTTTTTTTTGTCCTTTTGTGCTATTGGTGCTACTTTTGCATAAATTGTTTCCCATCTGTCTATTTTTCTGACAAGAGAATATGCGGCCAGCAATAATGTTTTTATCGCTGCATTCATTCAGTTTTGATTATATTGCCTGATAAAGATTCCATGAGAGAGAACAGTCTGTGTGAAATAAATAATGTGGACAGATTCCTGGATAGTAATCAGTTGCACACACATTCACGAGCGACCCAGGTTGAACCTTCTTGATCCTCCACTATGCTCAAAATCGTAACAATGACTTAAAACCATAAAAACCCGACAAACCTTTTCTTTCCAAATCTACATTTCATCACACGGCTATCGAGCCATCAGTGAGATCTATGAGGTCCTCCTGAAAGCTTTCCAACGGCAAGTTTGTCTTCCCAACATTAACGAAAATGAGACTCAATGTGAGAACTGAGATGGAGAATGCGAGTGACAGAAAAAAGACAAATTGGCATCCTTTTGAGATTCACCACACCACGCCGCGTACAAACACAGTCAGGCATCAACATGCCACATATTTCTCTTACATATATGTAACTTGACATTCACCTGACTCGCTTCTGTATACACCCGTGTAATGGCATATTGATGAGCGTCCTTCAGCTCACTTTTTTCTTTTTTATGCTGCACGATTATGCAGCTGGAAAGTCTCCTTCTACAACTCACGGCATTAACATCTGAAAATGCGAGTGCACAAAGATTATTATCATAAGATGAATGACATTACGCTTCGGTGCGCATGACTGAAGCAGACTAGCTCGTTCAATGCGCACACTAAAGTAAACAGGAACGGGACGCCTATTTGTTTTATCTCGAGCAAGTTTGTGTGTCTACGGGGAAAACCTCAAAGCTTACCTAATTCAAACAGCAAAGAAATAGATAAGATTGTGATTTCTGTTGATGATTTAAGTCACACCAAAATGTTCAATCATAGCCATTTTATGCTCCCATTGACAAAATCTCCTTTGAAAGGTCAAATATGAACACAATCTCTGTCTGACTTCAAATAAACAACATCGATTCATTTTTTTTTTAATGTATTTAACCCCATCTTGTTAGGAGTCCAGAAGCTGCTGGACAGAACTGGACTCTACAAATGTAGACTCAGATGAAGATGCACAAAAATATTTATTTCCAGAAAAATGGCACGAGGCTGACAAATCATAAAGTACAAATCATGACGCTAATGAGAGAAACAAAAATTACTGTTTGTAGTAAAAAAAAGGAAAAAAAAGAGAAAAGAACAAAGTTGATAAGAAGAAGATAGGGAGGGAGAATAGAGAAACGAAAATTAAATTCATAAGATAAATATAACTGAAGATAGGTGATGCAACAGGACAATGACCCAAAGCACAGAAGTAAATCAACAACAGCATGGCTTCAACGGAAGAAAATATCCTTCTGGAGTTCCTCAGTCAGACTCTTGACCTCATCTCGATGGAGATGCTGTGGCATGACTTCAACAGAGCGATTCACACCAGACATCCGAAGAACATTGCTGAACTGAAACCGTTTTTGAAGAGGAATGGTCCAAAACTCTTGCTGACCGTTTTGCAGGTCTGATCTGCAACCACGGGAAACGTTTGGCTGGGTTTTTTGCTGTCAAAAGTAAGACACTACTACTTTCATTTCCCCAATGGACACATACACAAAAATTCTTCCTGACCCTTCGGTTATTGCATTGATGGTGTTTCATAAAATGCTCAGGTGCACGCTTAGTCTTGATAACGATTACAACGATTGTTTTTGGCAAAGTTAAAGCCAGCGAGGCATTATTACGTCGACTCAGTCCAAAGTGTATTCAGTGTTTTGATTGGGAAATGAAACAAAATGTGGTTTACGACATCCGCGGGCGACAATAAACGCATCAGTCATTGAGACGTGTTTGACCCTTGTTAAAAAAAAAAAAGAAGAAAAAAAAGACAGAAAACGCGAGAGTTTCACCGTTAAACACATGAGCATGACTACTAAATTATGAATTTTGGCTGGTCTCAGCTTGTTTATTACAACGGTGTGGCGAAGGGAACCGGAAAATAAGGAGACGAATAACACTAACGCTGGCTTTCAAAGAAAAATGCAAGGGTGTCTTGTTTGCGAGAGCAAAATCATTAAAAAGCCAATATTTCGCGATGAAATTATTTGAATAATTATTATGTCATCATACTGTCAAAATTTTGGAAGTACATAACAGAAAAGTTACATTTCAACATAGTAGGTGTTTTAATTTGAAATGAAATCCTCTACATTGTCGCCATTGTCTCGGCCACTAGGAGAGGACAGAAAGCTATTTGTTGGACTAGCTCTGCGGTTTTTACCCACGTCACCACCTTGAAGCCGTTTTTGTTGACGTTGATAAGAAGTTCAAGTTAATTTCGTCGGTATCATTCGTTGTCGGACAAAAAAAAAAAAAAAATGCCTCGCGGAAGGCGGAGAGGTTCGTGACCGTTCATAAAGATGCCTTTGTAACCTGACCAAACCGGCTCCATCACGAACCGTCCCATCGCTGCCTAAAAAGGTAATTAACAACTAGGAAAGCTGTGAGACAAGCTTTGCGCCACCTAAGGTATTAAAAGAATGAGTAATTTATCCATTTAGGTTCTAAACTTTTTAACAACATTTGTGTACTTAATTTCCCCCCCCCACCCCGAAAAAAACGGTAACTTCATGTGAAATGTGTGCTTTCGATGTTATTTACATGATATGAGGGTATTTAAGTGACATACTCGTGTCATCGGTAAATCGGTTCATTTAAAATGACCTTTCACTGCTAGAGTAAATGTACAAAGCGTCAAAGCATTTCCAGGACATACGGGGATTTGGCTCAAACACATTTCAAATTACCTCGCAACTGTTAATAGAAATGTGTAATATCGACAGCATTGCTGGTGCGGGTATTTGAGTGACATATGTACACGAAATAATATCTCCCCCCCCCCTCCCCCTCTCTCGTTGGCACGTGCCAGTGGATCATCTGTCAATAATGGACGTCTCCCAGGTGACCCTCAGTGTTAGAGGAGAAACTTGTCCAGGTTTGTTCAACCCGGCCGACACAACACAAAAGTACAAACATAATCAACCCTTGCTGATCTGTCACCTCATGTCATTGTCATTCTTTCAACTCAATCCTTCGTTGGGTACATACTGTACCTTGCTTTGAGCTCTTACCAGACATTCCTACGCCTCATCATGAAATGCTTCCCACATTAGCTCCTCTGATGTCAACTGCACAAAGAGCCAGACTCCTATTGAAGTCTTTTAGGGTTTTTAACATATTGACATGTAACATATTTGCTGTTTGCAGCAGGTAATGCTCCTGAAAAACTGCGAATAGCTAGGGTTGACTGTTGTGTTTTATGGTGTTGAGATAGTTGATATGCTGCTGGCCTTTTATTTCCTGTTTAAAATTTCCACTCCTGAATGCTCCTCAGGCGAGGTGATTGCCGTGGTTGGGAGTTGTGAATCCCTCGGCATCTGGAGCTACCAAAAAGCAGTGGTCTTGAAAGCCCTGAGTGATGAGGGGTTTGTGATAACTTGGTTTTGCAATTCCACAAAGGCTCAAAAGATCTTTTTTGTTTGCATTCTGACTGCAATGTTCCCCCTCGCTTCACCAGAAATAAGTGGATGACAATGGTCGCCATTCCCAGGGGAGTAGAGGTCAAGTACCGCTACTTCAAGGGCTTCTTTCTCGAGGCAAAAGTGAGTCATTTTATATTAATACTCTGATGCCATAAGTCAAATATCTTGTAATTGTGAAGTTGTAATCGGGTGTGACATGGATGAGATTGACACAGATTTTCAAGAAAATGTGTCCGACAGTTGTGAAGTGTAAAAAGTGCAATTACTGTAAAACCGTAGAACAGGAAATGGACGATGTGTTGTAGCTGTGTTTTGTTTGAGTGACTCCTCCCAGACACAGAAAGGAAATTCCATCCATGGTAGACAATTAAATTTTTCAGAATACAATAATGCGTCATCTAAAGGCTAAATAGCTTTTTTTTTTTAAATAAAAATTGCCATTAGCGACCCCCCTTCTCCACTTAGGCCACAGTAGCCCCTCCATCGCACTTCATCAAAAAGAGTAGTTTTTACACTATTTAATTTAATATTTATTACGATCGTTGACTTATATATTATTTTCAAGTGTTTGTATTGTTAAAACATTTTTATGGCGGATGATAGAATGAGGCTTGATCCGCAAGCCTTTAAATACATTACTGTATTTCCAATTCTCTCAGTGACTAGAGAAAAAAAATTCAACAGTTTCACTATTCCATCTTCTTAAATGGAATAAACAGCCTCAACTTGTTGCTCGCCTGGAGCAAAGATTTCGTGCTAACCTGACTAAACACACTTGTTTTCTATTTTGTGACATGTCCAAGTGCGATCTAGCTGATGTCATGGATTGTCTTCTGGCAGGACCGGGAAGACTACTTTCTTTCCCCCTCTTCTGACTGTGAATCTCTGAATAATTCTCTCTCTCTCTCTCTCTCTCATTAACTTTCACCTTCCTTTGAATGCCTACGAAGAATCATCTAATCTAGTTGTTGTTGCAGACTCGACTAAAGGTGGTTCCAAATTTTGCTGCATGTGCAAACGTGAATGCCATAAATGACACGATAAGCAAATGCTGTATTTCGTCATATGCACACGTGGGTTAAGTTGTTGGTAAAATCTGTTTGTGTATTTATTAATATTATATTTTAGAAACGATTTTTAATCCAGAAATGGTGATATTTCAAAATTAAAATGCTCTCAAAATACTTTCTCCTACCTCGTTGTGTAAATCTGGCGATTCCTTGGGGGCCTAACATTTCAATCTTCTCTCACAAATCCCCCCCCCCCTTTCAGACATGCACCCCCCCACCCCTCCGCCCAAGGTCACTGATGGTCTGTCTGGTCCAGAGATGACTTGAAGAGCAGACCGAAACGTTTTACTCATGCTGTGTGCATTAAAACTGTGAAAAAAAATTCAGCGTCTCCCCCAAACCCCCCCCCCCCTTTCAGACATGCACCCCCCCACCCCTCCGCCCAAGGTCACTGATGGTCTGTCTGGTCCAGAGATGACTTGAAGAGCAGACCGAAACGTTTTACTCATGCTGTGTGCATTAAAACTGTGAAAAAAAAACAAAACAAACATTTTACTTGCAGAGGGCGGGCGATCCTTCTCAGGTGATAGTCAATGTGTGGGAGAGCCATCATCATCCCCGCACCATGAGCCCCACAGGTATTACAACAGGTGCACAATGTGCTTGGCTTGGGCAAAGCTTGTTAGTAAACTCCTGGTAGAGCTTTAAAAAAAAAAAAATCACCCCCGCAGAACATTTCAGCACATGTTGGTTTATGAACGCGATGAGCTGGGATACTTTCTGGAACGAGCTTTGCACACAAGTAAACGCTGCAGTAGTCGCTGAGGGTAACAAGCATATTACTGTAATGTTTGCTCTCGCCAAACCAAGTTGGTTCTAGAGAAGCCTACGGCATAAACACCTTTGTCACACCACCCTTTATTACTGTTACACGATCATTCTTGGGAACAAATATCTGGTGTTAGCGGTGGAAAGGCATCATTCAGAGCATGTCCTTTAATGGTTGCAATTCAATGTTCACAAAGTAAAGCAACACTATCGTGTATTGTTGTTCAAAAAAGTAACTATTAATAGGAGCTGCTCTGGGTTGAGCGGTTTTGTTTTTTTGACACATTTATTTTCTCTTGCTTTCTCTAATGCTGTTTTCCTTCATTACAGCACCTCACGTGAATGTCAACAGTGGGCAATTTGGAATTCACAGTAAGTCCATTGGACCAAATGAACAAACAAAAAAAGCTAACTTTATTTCCTCAAGTAGGACTGTGTCAGCTGCTTAAATTTAAAAAACAAACAAAAAAGCTCTGTTTATATTGTCAGTGTCAAACCAAAATAATTTTTGCATCCAAAGTGGAAAAAAAAGTCATATGGGGATTAACAAAAACACAAAATCATTTTTTTTTCCCCATTCATATTTTTTTCACAATATTAGCATCATATTTATTTGTTCTGAGCAACAGCAGACTTTGTTTTTAATCCAGGGCATAGTTTAACTTTCTAAGACTTTGGTTCTTGTGAATAGCATTGTTGAAGCAAGAACAGAACTGAAATTAAGCATGAACGATGTCCTTCCTCATTTGCTGTGTCCTCCCACGCTTTAGATGGGGTCGCGTGTGTCGACGTCGGCTGGCTCACGTGCCAAACGGAGATTCGCCTGCGTCTGCACTATTCCAAGATGTCTCCGGTGTCCATCACCAAGAAGAAATTCAAGAAGTCCCGTTTCAGGTGGGCCAAAACGCAATGTCCCTCTCGGGAGAATGATTTGAGCCCAGAGCGGTTACATGAGTTGACTAAAACACGAGCACTGAGCAGGCGTTGACCATTTTGTCTCCCTTAAAAGGAGGTCAAGTGTACAGTCTTTCAATTTTTTTTGAATCCCCAAAAACAGCACATGGACGTTTTTTACCTGCTTTTTTTGTTTTTGTTTGCTAATTTCAGGCAGCTCTGGCATAAATGCATTTTATATAGTGCCCTGGAGTTGGCTTTGATTTAAAAAAAAAAAAAAAAAAAAAAGGCCTGAGTAAGGTAACGTGCCATTTGGTAACATAGTTTGCATCTGCCCAACTGTTCAGGATCAAATTGACACTGGAGGGTGTTGAGGAGGAGGACGAAGAGGGCGAGGAGGAGGGGGAGGACTCACGCAACATGTCATCCCCACCCAAGGTGCCCACCACCCTGGAGATCAGCATGATCAGCCCAAAATGCTACAAATCCCGCCACTCGCAGCCCGAGTGCGGCTACGCCCTGGAACCTTCACAGTGGACTGAGTACAGCATCCACAGCATGGACCCCGACAACCTGGAGCTCACTTTTGAGTTCTTTGAGGCAAGAAGACACACCTGGGTCGAGGTGAGGATGACTTTGAAAGCCTTTTTTTCTAATAGTGGGACTTTGCAGGAGGATATGAGCGAGCACGTGGTCCAGGGCGACGTTCACCCTGGTCACGTGGGCACCGCCTGCCTCCTCTCCTCCACCTTCCTGGAGAGCGGCAGGGACCACGGTCTGGTAACGTTGCCCATCATGGGGCGCAACTCCAGGCAGACCATCGGCAAAGTGCGAGGCAAGGAACCTGTAAAGATTGGGAGGATGAGATGACAGCGAAGTAGAAGCCCAACTGTCTGTTATGTTGCAGTGGACTACCTGGTGATCAGGCCCATCCCGGGCCTGCAGTGCGACATGAGTGCGACCTTCAGCAAGTACTGGAAGAAAGGAAGGTCCTTGAACGTGGGCCACCGGGGAGCTGGAAGCACCCAAGCTGCCAAGTAATTACAGTACAGTCAATATGCTGGTTTTTGCTATTCAAGGAAGGTCTCACTGTGCTGCCTTGTTCTAGCTTTTGACTGGCTGTGTGAAAGGTGCTTTTGGCGCTCTACCCCTCTCTTGTTACATGCCAGTCTCTCCAAATGCACTATTTATGTTTTCAGGCATCACAGAGTGCAAGAGAACACCATTGCTTCCTTTAAGAGCGCCGCCAAGCACGTATGTCTCTTTGGGTGGCAACAAAGGCAGCGCGACCTTTTCGACAGTACACCGTTCAAAACCCGTGCAACTTTGTTTGGACACGCAGGGGGCCGCCTACGTGGAGTTCGACGTCCACCTCTCCAAAGACGCCGTGCCCATCGTGTACCATGACCTCACGTGCTGCATCTCCACCAAGAAAAAGGTCACAGCTTGGATTGGGGTCATAAAATACAATGACAGCATAAGATTGACGGCATAGCGTTTACTTGACGGGCGCCATGAGCGCTGTAGACAAAGGGGGAGGTCAGCGACGTCTATGTGCAAACAGCCTTGGTCATGCCCCACATTGCAATACATTGACACAGTGACTTTTGCACAGTGTCACGTGGAATGGTAGAAGCATGTCAAATGGGAAAACAATCCCTTATCTTGACTTGGATGTCGCGTGCCTTTTTCCAGAAAAATGACCAGACTCTAGAGCTCATTGAGGTGCCTGTGAAAGATCTGACGTTTGATCAGCTGCAGCTTCTGAAGGTAAGTTGCACAGTCCACACAAACTCATCAGACATTTTTTTTTTTTTTTTTTTTTAATGGCTCAAATCATTTTGCTCAGATCGGGGCAAAAAGAAATGTTTTTATTGATGGATTTTAAATCTTGTCTTATACCCATACGTGTCCCATTTTTGTGGCCCAAAAATTTAGTTTACTGTCATTAAATTTTATTTTGAACAAAAGTTATGTTTGACATTTTTTGTGTTTTCTGTGATATTAAAGCATTCTTCTAGTTTAGGCAGCCTAATGACGTTACTGTATTTTCTTGACAGTTTTATTATGCACAAGGGTTAACTTTGAGTGTCACTGCACGTTTGTGAGATTGCCACGCAGTTCTCAAGGTGCCCAGTTAAGTATGTGTGTTTGTCTTGTTTACTCAGCTGGCTCACGTCACCGCCATGAAGGGAAACGATCTCAAAGGTCTTGTTTTTTTTTTTTTTTTCCAAAAGCTGATTCAGATGCGACGTCAAATAACAGAACTCAGCTGACCCAACGGTGTTTTGTTTCAGACGTGATGGAGGACGATGACGAGATTGACGAGCATCAGCCCTTCCCGTCGCTCTCGCAGGTAAGACAAGCATCATTCTTTTGACTTCTCGATTGATTGAAATCCTTCCTCTTCCCCCCGACGCAGCTCTTCCAAGCTCTCCCAGAACATGTGGGCTTCAACATCGAGCTCAAATGGATCAGTCAGATGAAGGTGACGCATCTAAAACAGAACACGACCGCTAAATCTATGGAAATGTGTGAAGTGTTCAACGTTTGTCCCGACAGGACGGGTCATGGGAAGGCAACATGTCATCCTACTTCAACATGAACATGTTCATAGACATCATTTTGTCCTGCGTTCTCCGCGAAGGAGGCAAGCGACGCATCGTCTTCTCTTGCTTCGACCCCGATATCTGCTCCATGTAAGCTCGCATACCACCATTAACAGTAGTGACATCTTTGTGGTCAGTCAAACTAAGACACAAACTTTACTAAAATGCTAACACAGCTAATTTTACCCAGCTAAATGGGGTTGGGTTGAGTTAACTAACTTTCACATAATGTAATCAATACTGTATTATTCAATGTAGTCTGGACTAAATAACCGCTAGATGTCTGGTAGAATAGAACCCTATGAAGTCATATCCATATTTATTCCTGTGTTTATCCCTCAGGGTGCGCCGCAAGCAGAACAAGTACCCCATCCTTTTCCTGACGCAGGGCATCTCTGAAAAGTATCCAGAGCTGATGGACATCCGCTGCCAGACCACCGAGATCGCCATGAGCTTTGCTCAGAGCGAGAACATCCTAGTATGAGCCCGCCCACCCTCCTTTGGATATTAAACAGGAACACTATTCCCGTTTTTGGACATCAGGCTTAAATTTTTTAAACAAATGTGTCGTCCAGGGCATCAGCGCTCACACCGAGGAGCTGATGATGAACGTGAGCCTCATCAGGGAGGCGCAGGACAAAGGCCTGGTGGTGTTCAGCTGGGGCGATGACAACAACGAGCACGAGAATAGGAGGAAACTGAGGGAGCAGGGTATTGACGGACTCATCTATGACAGGTAAGACATCCGTGCCTCTATTTTTTATTTTCTTTTTTTCCTTCGTCATCGCACTCGTCCTCATTCTGGTCGTGAGTGAGCTGGAGCCTAACTGACTTTCAGTGGCAGGACACGCACTGTCACTGTTGGGCAGAGTCTTTGTCTTGCCTTAAC
>NW_017806233.1:199883-259590 GCF_001891065.2 Hippocampus comes
TTTTTTTTTTTTTTTTCCAAAAGCTGATTCAGATACGACGTCAAATAACAGAACTCAGCTGACCCAACGGTGTTTTGTTTCAGACGTGATGGAGGACGATGACGAGATTGACGAGCATCAGCCCTTCCCGTCGCTCTCGCAGGTAAGACAAGCATCATTCTTTTGACTTCTCGATTGATTGAAATCCTTCCTCTTCCCCCCGACGCAGCTCTTCCAAGCTCTCCCAGAACATGTGGGCTTCAACATCGAGCTCAAATGGATCAGTCAGATGAAGGTGACGCATCTAAAACAGAACACGACCGCTAAATCTATGGAAATGTGTGAAGTGTTCAACGTTTGTCCCGACAGGACGGGTCATGGGAAGGCAACATGTCATCCTACTTCAACATGAACATGTTCATAGACATCATTTTGTCCTGCGTTCTCCGCGAAGGAGGCAAGCGACGCATCGTCTTCTCTTGCTTCGACCCCGATATCTGCTCCATGTAAGCTCGCATACCACCATTAACAGTAGTGACATCTTTGTGGTCAGTCAAACTAAGACACAAACTTTACTAAAATGCTAACACAGCTAATTTTACCCAGCTAAATGGGGTTGGGTTGAGTTAACTAACTTTCACATAATGTAATCAATACTGTATTATTCAATGTAGTCTGGACTAAATAACCGCTAGATGTCTGGTAGAATAGAACCCTATGAAGTCATATCCATATTTATTCCTGTGTTTATCCCTCAGGGTGCGCCGCAAGCAGAACAAGTACCCCATCCTTTTCCTGACGCAGGGCATCTCTGAAAAGTATCCAGAGCTGATGGACATCCGCTGCCAGACCACCGAGATCGCCATGAGCTTTGCTCAGAGCGAGAACATCCTAGTATGAGCCCGCCCACCCTCCTTTGGATATTAAACAGGAACACTATTCCCGTTTTTGGACATCAGGCTTAAATTTTTTAAACAAATGTGTCGTCCAGGGCATCAGCGCTCACACCGAGGAGCTGATGATGAACGTGAGCCTCATCAGGGAGGCGCAGGACAAAGGCCTGGTGGTGTTCAGCTGGGGCGATGACAACAACGAGCACGAGAATAGGAGGAAACTGAGGGAGCAGGGTATTGACGGACTCATCTATGACAGGTAAGACATCCGTGCCTCTATTTTTTATTTTCTTTTTTTCCTTCGTCATCGCACTCGTCCTCATTCTGGTCGTGAGTGAGCTGGAGCCTAACTGACTTTCAGTGGCAGGACACGCACTGTCACTGTTGGGCAGAGTCTTTGTCTTGCCTTAACAATTATTTTTCATGAAATATGAATAATTTAGAGTTATTGAGCACTCCGTCAGTGTTAGGAAGGCCGGAGCCCAGATTTGAACCCAATCCTGGCTTACTGCATTGAGGTCAACATGACGAAATGACTTATTTTCACTTCTTAAGCCCGATCGCATTTGTGCATGGTGGGAAAGTGACCAAATTGTTAGTTGCATTACCATCTCCTACAGGAACAGGAACAGGAACATTTGATGATAATTTCCCGGGATGACAAATAGGGGTTATTTGGCTTTGGCGGACGTCCACTGCTGTTCCAGTTGATTATGTTTTCATTCTGGAGCGGGTCACAAAGTTGCCTGGCGGTGAAAAGCTGCAAGGTCAGCAGGTTGTGTTTGTTTCTCTTCTGCCTTCTCACAGATTTGTTTCTGCAAACACATTTTCTCCACATCTTCAATGCTCGTCACATCAGACAAGAAAATAATCACCCCGTGGGTGACCTTCTCCTCTGCTCCTCTCCACAATACAATTCATCGTGCATTGCGACATGTTCCACAGGCACTTGTGTTAACTCTTTGTTTTTTTTTTTACTCCCAGAATTACGGACGTTTCACTGCCAAATTTGGAGTCGAGTCCGTCAGATTGCTGTTAAGTCTCTCTGGCATTTTAGTGCTTGGATGCTCATATTTGACTTGGGAAACCAGGAGCTTTCAATGTTCCTCAGTGATAATGCAAGACAGTTGACTTGTTATGCACTTCTTAATTATTAACCCGGAGTAGTGCAGTGGGACTGAACCAAACAAGAAATGGTTGGTCAACTGCCCTGACTTATCATTTTCTTTTTGCCTTATGGGTCCTGGCATGTCGCGCTCTGTGGCTGGGTTGCTTCAGACTTGAATGACAAGCTTTTGCATGAGGCACTGGGTGTGTTGGATGCATTGCTCACTAGAACAGCCATGGGCCACAAAATGCCTCAAGGGCCAAGCCTTGGATAGTTATTCATGAGTCTTGTCAAACATTCCGACTTCACAGCGCTAATTGAATTGCATGGGGATCCTATATGTGTTTTTAGCATCAAGGTTTTTAGTAGCGTAAACATTACAGAACAAACACTCGGTTTGGTCTCTGCAGCATGTGATCCTCCGGGGGAGTTCAAATGATAGTCTTTAAAGGGATTACAGCCTCACTTTATGTCGAAAGCTTAAAAGATCACCAGCCTTCTGCCTCAACATTTGGGATACTTAGCTGTCACACTATACTAAAAAAACACCCTCAAGCTTTAGACAAAATTAAAAATAAAATATGCATCAGTATGGGGATTGCTTGCATACCTACATAGACGCCACATTACAGTTCTTCATCAGGTTGTCCATATTTAGACATAAAATTGCTGCAACGGATATGTAACAGACAGGATATTGCCTCAACTGCGGCATGGCCTCCTGCAATCTGAAAATGATAATAATTACGTGACATCTGGTGTGACGTGTAAAACACTTACATGGATGGCAACTGTTGTTTTCAACACTGCAGAGTGGCAGAAGTGGACAACTAAGTGCCACTCTGCTTTTTAAGGCTCAGATGCAACCTGTTCTGTCATTTCGTGTCAGTGCGAAGTCCAAGAAAAGGCTTGAAGTACCCCGAGGGTTTTTAGGTTTGGTACTGTTTGAAGAAAAAATACAGGCATACCCAAAGCTCCAATACCAACAAAACTGCAGCTGTTTTCACAATAATTTGAAAACAATGGAAAGTGACCGAAGAGCAATTAATGCAATCACCCACTGAGACCAAATGCAGGTTTGTACTCATTGTGCTAAGGTCAACAAAAATGGGTGCGTTAATTAATGTTTTTTTTCTTTGCCTCATGTCCCATTTTTGTATCTTAAGTGTAAAATGGCTTAATGTAATTCACCAAAATGATAATATGTTGCTGACACTGCTGATAGAAATGTATCAAAGCAAAGCAATCTCCCCTTCTGTTTCTCTAGGATCTGCGAGGAACAAGCGGAGCAGCCCAACATCTTCCAGGTGGAGGAGCAACACTCCCTGCGGGAGGTCATCACAGACGAGACCCTTAAGAGTCCCGCCTGCTCCTGCTACTCCATACCATGCTCCATGGCGCCATGTGTCGCTGGCAAGGAGCGGGCCTGCAGCGGCAGTGCCGAGTCCGACTCTGGCCTCAGCTCCTCGTAGCCCCGTCCAATTCTTACAAAAGGAATTTTGTGTTCTGAGTTTGAATTTGACAAGTACCTTCGCTGATGTGCACAAAATGGCCACTTTGAATTTCAATTGTAGTGACTGCTTGCCTCTGCGTTCAGATTTTAGGCAGGGATACTGAAGTGTGATATTAGGCAATGTGCCGCGATCCACCGTTCATCACAGGAGTTACATACCAAACTTATCTGTGTCTAAAGTAGACTTTTTAAACACAACACTTGCAAGCCTAAAATACTTGAAAAATCAATTGAATAATCAAACAAAAAAAACGGATTGTAATATACGACCTAACATACCCATTCTTCACGCTTTAACCACGTTGTTTAAACACAGAAAGAGTATTTCAATGCACGCACACACACAAATACAAAGGAAAAAAAATCAGAAAATGTGAAAAGAAACTGCGATAGACCTGGACCACAACAAGTGAACTGCAATATAACAGTGGATTACCGCAGCTGTCACAGTACAACAGTATGTGCCATTGTTTTTGTGCATGTAGCCATTTACCTTTAAAGCAGTAGGGATGATAAGATAAGAAAACCTTTATTAGTCTCACAATGGAGAAATTCCCAATTCATAGCAGCAAAGTTATGAAAGGAAGAAGTGGAACAAACTACAGGAGCTGCTGTAAAGGCAGACACTCTCGTGGCGCCAGCTTGAAGTCAAAATAACAAAATAATACAACACAACTCAAGACACAGACAGTCGTGCAATCATAACCACTGCATCCTCTTTGTTGTATGAAGATGAGGAACCTGTTCAAATAAGAGCTTCAAACCTGTTTTTAGTCTTGCTTTTGTTGAGCTTTTTTTCCCCTCAATTAGTGGCCTTTTTGTGAAAGCGGAAATGATTATAACGTGGCATGTGAAGTGTAAAAATGCAACACATCACTCTTTAAACTTGATGCAAATTGACTTTGTGGAGCTTATTGTTTCCACCTCCCCAACGTAGGAGTAATGTCAACTATCATGAGGAAGCTTTAGGTGGAGGACTGTTTTGCCTTCTGTTACATTGTTTCTAGTATCCTATACAAAATAGCAACAATACTTTATCGCTTGGTGGTGTATATCTTGCAATGTCTTGTACAGACACATTTTCATGCTGAGTTTTTGGAACAGGATGCGAACAAGCATACTCTTTGCTTCAAAGAATTAAGATGAACATGGTTTTTTTTTGTTGTGTTGACTTTCTCCAGGCCAAGAGCCATATGGCTCTCGATGATATGGGCCAGTAAGGCATAAATTACGACGAAGGGTGTGCAATATATTTTAATGCGTGAATTGCAAATCACATATAGACTAAACAGCATGTCGAAAAGGAACCGTAGTGTAATTTGCTACTGTAAACAAGCCACCTCAATATAATAAACTGTGAACCTGGAGTGCGTGTGTACACAATTTTGCGTTTTAATTTCCAGGAAAAGCAATTACAGTAAGTTTAAATTGTAATAGTCTGCCGCCATCTGTTGGTCAGAATTGTTAGCTACTTTATCAGTCACTTTCACTTTTAACATTTTGTATTTATGGTGTTAGGAGGTAGGGTATAGTGTAAGAAACAATACAATGTAAAATGTTACCTTGACAACGAAAAACGACACTGGTGTTTAACGTCGCTTCCGTTCGTGTAAAATCATTCGTTGTTTTTTTTTTTACATTGAGCTGGGAGTTGTAGTTCTTTTTCACTCAAAAGTCATGCGCAGACGCTGACGTAAAAATACAACTCCCACGTTGCCCAGTCGAAGCGACTAAGAACCACACTGCTGCGCAAAACCGCTCTGCGTAATCCCTGCTCTGACAAGTCAATCCTCTGCGGTTCTTTTCTGCCTTTAAATAACAAAGTTTATAACCTAAAAACATGGACAACAGTGGGAAAGAAAAAGAGGCGATACAGCTTATGGCCGACGCCGACAAGAAAGTCAAGTCGTCGGGCTCTTTTTTGGGAGGGATGTTTGGCGGGTAAGGAAGCTGCTCTCCGTGACATTACCTGGCACACAGCCCGTTTCTTTACGCCTAGAACCGGTTTGTTAATGTATTAAGTAAAAATAAATAAAACAAATAAATATAGACATTCAACTACGAGGGCATGACGTGTTAACTCATTGGTTAGCCTCTTGATACTTTCAACAAGCTAGCTCATCATGATTATTTGTATTCCTTCACGACATTTTTTTCTACTTTTCGGCAGCAGGCTAATCATTTTAAAGAGTGAATTTGGCACCACATCGTCCATAAAAGAAAAATCACTAAGATGACTGCATTAGCATTATTCAGCACTTTCCTCGTTGGTTGAGTTTATGACGTAAATAAGTGACAAAATATGTAAAAAAGGCAAAAATTAATGTTTAGTAACGTCGGTAATTCTGTGGTTGGCCATGGGGGTAATGTCATCCTTGAGCATGATTGGCTGGCTGCCTCGTTTATTATTACTGTCAGACTGAACTCCTCAGAGAGTCCACTCCAATTAGTGGGTTACACAATACGGGGCTTTATTGAAGCGTCATTTACCTTTTCTCCTCTCTATTTTCTGCATAGAGGACATCACAAAGTGGAGGAGGCCTGTGAGATGTACTGCAGAGCAGCCAACATGTTCAAGATGGCCAAGAACTGGAGTGGTGAGCTAAGAACATGAAAAATAAACACAAACCCCCCCATTTTTTTGCACAGAGCAGCATTTTATGATAGTGCTGCCAAGTTAATGCTGACTCATGGTTCTGAATGTTAAATAACTATTTTAAACATTTTTTTTAGCTGCTGGTGGAGCATTTTGCAAGGCTGCGCACCTCCACATGCAGCTGCAGAACAAACACGACTGCGCCACCAGTTTTATCGACGCCGGCAACGCATACAAGAAGTCCGATCCCAACGGTGAGCCTCTGGACCGATAACATAGACTGGGAATGCTTAAGCTGTACACATTTTGTTGTCTCCAGTAGCCATTTTGTGTGTCTTTTTGTGTTCTCTGGTTTTTAACTTCTGTCCTGTCATGTAAACTAACACTTTTCATGACTTAACATTCCCCTCCTCCTCCTCTTCCTTCTCTTCCTTTTCTTCTTCTTCTTTACGCTACCAAAAGAGGCAATCAAGTGTTTAAATGCCGCCGTCGATATTTACACAGACATGGTAAGAAAGCAAAATATGTAGTAAGTTCATTAGCTAAACAAGATAATGTTATCCAACACAGAAGCTGTCTCAAAAGGTAATACTGCAAAAAATTGATTGACACTGGTAGAAATATCTTCATTTAACAACTAAATAATTCATTGAAATAAATCCATTCCAGGGAAGATTCACCATCGCTGCCAAACATCACATCAGTATCGCCGAAATCTATGAGGCTGACCTGGTGGACATCGAAAAAGTACACTTCTAATTTATTCTGGAAATATGTGCCACTATTGCCCGAGAATAGTTAATAGTGTTTGTTTTTCTTCTACAAAGGCGATTGCACATTTTGAGCAAGCGGCAGATTACTACAAGGGAGAGGAATCTAACAGGTATTCAAAATTGTTATCTGCGAGAAATCTATATAAGAATAGTGACGCGATTTTGAAAAAAAATAAAGCATTGTATGTTTAAAAATATATGTTCATGATAACTCCAAAGTGACCCGTGACAAAAACGAGTTTGACACACCTGATTTACAGTCTGTCCAGTATGCGCTTCGGTTCCCCCTCAGTGTCCGATGATATCAAGTATTTTGTAACGTAACAACTTCCTCTCTTCCTGTAGTTCGGCCAACAAGTGTTTGCTGAAGGTGGGGGCCTACTGTGCTCAGTTGGAGCAGTACCAGAAGGCCATTGAGATCTATGAGCAGGTAAAAGCGTGGCCAAAATGGAGTCTGGCATTGATCCTTGTGGGACAACAATTACTAAAAATGTACACTTAGTTGACAGTTTGGTTGAAATGAGTGGAAATTAATGTCATTAACTGGTATAATTGGTATCTATAAATGAGGCTGAATGATTTTTATGAATATGAATACAAACAGGTCGGCGCCAACACGATGGACAACCCGCTTCTTAAGTACAGCGCAAAGGAGTATTTCTTCAAAGCGGCGCTGTGTCATTTCATCGTGGACGAGCTCAACGCTAAGGCAAGTGTGCTTCTTGAGGGTTTCTTCTACGCCGCTGGTAAGACCTTCTCCCATCCAGTTGTGTCCTCCCCATAGATTGCTGTGGAGAAATATGAGGAAATGTTCCCGGCTTTCTCAGATTCTAGAGAATGCAAACTGTTGAAGGTAACCACCATCCAGTTTTTGTTTCTCAAACAAAAGTTGTAATAATCTACTGTTTTTTTTTTTTTTTAAAGAAACTGCTTGAGGCACATGAGGAACAGAACAGCGAGGCCTTCACTGAGGCGGTAAGTCTGTTTCAGGAGGCTCAAGGGCCACGTTTGATTTTTAAAACTGAGAGTGGCCAGTTTGTTCTTGGCTGATCCACACACTCTCTTTTTGTCACCTTTTCTCTTCATTGTGGCCATCTGCTTCTTGCTTCACAATCGCGCCATGCTTTTGTGGTTCAGGTCAAGGAGTTTGACTCCATCTCGCGTCTGGACCAATGGCACACCACGCTGCTGCTGCGCATCAAAAAGACCATCCAGGGTGACGAGGGAGACCTCAAATGAGAGTAGGCGGACGCCCACACAAACAAGTTATGCGCATGTCCCACCCCCCCAAACGCGCACACACACACACACACACACACACACAAAACATTGTGCTACAGTGACGTTTCCCTCCAAATCCAGTCGATATGTAAAGCATCTCCACATCCACTCGTCTCGCGTGGAAGACTTCTGTATACCTCATGTTAGTCATTCACGGTTTTTCTTTTTGTCGTTGTAACTCCCATATTCTCAATGAGGTGTGACACTATAAAGAAAACGAGACCTTTGCAGCCGATACATATGCTTTTTAATATTTGAAATGGCTAAATATAATTGCATTTTTGTGACCTTTCGCATAGCACGATTGGGTCATGATCCGATAGGGAGAAAAAAATATTCACCGTGGTTGAATCTAAATTTAAAAAAAGTTTTTTTTCCTTTTTTTTCCATCAGAGAGAAACAGAGTTATCGATCCACCACAATCTTTTTTTCTTTACTGTGACACATACAACATCCTCTTGCAAGCGACACAATGAAGGTTAAAGGAAGTGCACTAAAACCTTGCGAAAAGATTCTCAAATTGCTCGTGTTTCTCACAAATTCAGAACTGTTTGTAGCAAATATTATAAATATCAATCCTGTTCTACTTAAAACACATTATGACGACGTTCTCGCGGGTTCAGAAAGTTTAGAAATGCATTAAAGAGACTGTTATGCATATCAAAAGCCATTTCCTCTCCATGTGCTTAGAATACCTCAGGATTGTTTTATTTACCATTATGACTGATTTTGTCCGGTTCAATGCTTATTGACGGCTATTCTGCCATGTCGGGAGCTCTCTATCATTTCATGTCGTTCCACCTCCTCACCAAGCATGCCCCTCCCCACCTGTGTCGCTTCCAATCTATCACCAAAGTATCCAGCCTATTCCGGATCTTAAAAAAAAAAAAAAAACACACACAAAAAAAACTTTTGCTTGTGCAAATGGACAATAAAGTTGTATTCTATCCCTGTTAGGCTCCACAGCCATGTTTTATGCACCAAGTCATCCAAAATCGCATTGTTTTTGTGTTCCACAGAAGAACTCAAAACACATTGGAGTTATTGATTTGAATGACATTCTATAATATGCTAATGGTTTAACTCCCAGCAAATATAGAAAAAATATCCTTCTGCTAACACACTTTGTAAATTCATTTATATGGGACCAAAATGTAATGACATCTTTTATTTATTTTGTTGATACAGGGCTCCTTATTTGCAATTCATAACCCCATATTATGAATTATGCATACCAGAAAACGTCTTTTTGTAACTAGTTTTCATGAATGGTGTGCTGCCAGCCACTATTTCTGCTTTGATTCAAAATCTCAATTCCTTTAATGTTCACAACATAATTCACGTAGCAAGTACAACAGCTGAAAATAAGCTCAAATTGTGATTTAATACAGCCATGACTGTTAAACATGGAGTCCATTGGAATTCGTATTTACGTTCACACGTTCTCAGGATTGGCTTGGCCGTCATCTCCTTTCCTCTCTGGCTCTCTTTGCCGCATTTGCTCATCTTTACACATCTTGTCAGACACGACCACGGTCAGAATGTTGAGCTGCGCCGCTTCGGCCTCGTGAGCCAGAATGGTGTGCGAGGCGGCCTCTTCCAGCAGGGATGACATGGAGGGGGTATCCACGGGGAGCGAGTGGGTGTTTTCGGAGGAGTTTGCCTCCACAGGAATGGCAAACGGTCTGTCCAACGTGATGCCACCGCTACTCCCATCTGACGTCACCGCCTGATCCTGAGACATCATCTCAGTTTGGATGGTGGTGATCATGCCCAGGTGGTCATGATTCACCAGGGTGATGGCCCCCGACTCAGGAGGCACTGCGGCACCGAGAGAGGTGACGTTGCTTTTCGATGCTTTTTTGGCAGCGCTCTTTTTCTCCTGCGTTGTAGCCTTGGATTTCTTCTCCTCCACGTTGCCCTCCAAGACCACCAGGTAGTTCTTCCACGGGGCATTGGCATCATGAGTCTTAAGTTGGGACACAGTGGAGGAAAAGGTCACAAGATGTGGTTTATTATATTTTTTATATTTGTACTATTGTTTAATTTATTTTCAGTTTGGGGTTTGTTTTTGCTTTTTGTGTTACGTTAGTGGTTGGATAGTTTTTGGTTAGTCCGTCAGAATTTTGTGTTTGTTTGTTCCAACACTTTCATTTCTCCATCTGTTGGGTCTTTTGTTCGAGTCAAGTTTCGAGATGGCGTGCAACTCACCGCGGTGTGTCGACGAAGAGTCGACTTGTCAGTGAAAGTGCGGCTGCACAACCCGCACATGTAGGGCTTTTCACCGGTGTGGATGCGCTGGTGCCGTTGGAGAGCGTTGAGCTGCGTGAAATGCTTGTCACAGTAAGTGCAGGCGTAAGGACGTTCGCCTGGGGCAGGGCAGGGTGCGGGATGTCAAATGACAATCTCAGCTTTCAAACTTGGAAGATCCAAACCAAATGTTTACCTGTGTGCACTGTCAAATGCTGCCGAAGGGAGTTCCTCTGGGCGAAGCCCCGGCCACAGTGCTCGCACTTGAACGGTTTGGAGCCTGTGTGGATGTTGGAATGATACCGCAGGTATTCCTTAGAGGCAAAGCTCTTCCCGCAGGCCTCGCACATGAAGGGTTTCTCGCCTTGGACAACAACAAAAGTTGACTACAGCGCCATAATGGACAAGATCGTAATTGGGTTGTCGTCTTACCCGTGTGCGAGCGCTTGTGATAGGCCAGCATGCTTTTCTGGGTGAAGCGGGAGTCGCATTCATCACAGGCAAAGGGCTTCTCACCCGTGTGGATTCTAAAGACAACCAACAGCCAGACATTTATAAATCTTTTCTGCCATTTCATGGAGCTGAATTCAGTAGTTTTGCCTGTCACTATACTTTGCTGGCATCGATAGATGAACAAAAATGTATTATTTAGATTAAACAGAGTACAACGGTACCTCGTGAGTTTAATTCGTTCCGTGGCCAAGTTTGTACCTGTGGTGCATCTTGAGAGCCGAGTTCTGGGTGAAGCGCGCTCCGCAGTCGGTGCAGACAAAGGCCTTGATGCCGCTATGCGTCCGCTTGTGCAACTTTAGGGATGCTTTGGAGCTCAGTGACTTGCCACAGTCGGAGCACTGGTGCACATGAGGATCGTGCACCTAAAAAGGCAAGATGGACGAGTCAGGAAATGCGGTAAAAGTATTGGTGCTGCTCGAGTTGCAAAATCCGACGAAATTTTCAGAAAAGAATGTTTTCCTTGGAAATGAATTAGGACTTTCTGTTGCTTTTTAATACCCATGCATTCCGATAGAAATTTTCCATGATTCCCCAGCTGAAATTCTCATGGGAATTTACCAGAACCCTGGTGGAAATTCACAGGATGTCTTTCACCCATTTGCAACCTCATCAGTCCTGACCTGCTTGTGGTGGCGCACCACATCCTTCTTGCGCTTGAAGGTCTTGGCGCAGATCTCACATGTGAAAAGCCGCTCACTGCTATGGACGTGCTTCTCATGGATCCTCAAGTTGCTGCGGTTGGAGAAGGTCTTCTGGCAGGTCTCGCAGCGGTAAACCAGGTCAGCTTTGACTCCGTGGCAGGTGCTAGCGTGAAGCGGAGGACAACGAGTTGAGTTGTGACTCCAAAATTTCCCCGATGATTTCTGAATTATCCAATATTGTCCGAAAGGACAATGATGATAAATAAAATCCGCCTGTGTTTAATCTAGTAAAACGTGTGGCAGGTTAGATTCCAGTTGACAAATATATATGTGCTCAGTAATAACTGAATTAGGGGTCCCTAGACCAAATAGGTTTGGGAACCCCGGAAAACCAAGCACCTACCTCATGTGCTTCAGGTAGCTCCTTTCGTAGTGGAAGCTCCGATTACATTCACTGCACGAGAATTTCCCCTTGGAGGTGCTGTTGGACGCCCTGATGCCCTCTTCCTCGCCCCCGGACAACAGCAATGTTTCCTCTGTATCATTCAGACTCGATGTGTTGTCATCAAAGTGAGGTGAGGTGGGGGAGGACGAGTACACATAGTCATCTTCCTCTTCACCATTATACTCGCTTCTAGTTGGGATACTTCTCTGCAAGACTTTGCGGCCACCCAAACTCAGTTTGAGCTTGGTGGTCTTCACCTTATGTCTTTTTGAAAGCCGCTCTGAACTCTTCTGAGGCAGTTGACGTTTCAATGGCTTCTTTTTTTTGCCAGTCGTAGTCACTTGTGATGATTTCTTTACCGCATCCGACCGGGATGTACGATTCATGCTGCAAACCCTGGCTAGCTCTCTGCATTCCAAGATCTTGGCCGCCGCTTGCACGTCGGCCATCCTGCCCCGGGCCACCTTCGCCTTACCAGTGTACACAAACTCCAAAAAGTCAGAAAAGTCAGATGGATGCATGTTGGAGAGCGGGATGTGGTCTGGGATGGCATCCAGTGACAGGAAGATGTTATTGAAGTAGCCGCTCGAGGCAGCAAGGACCACCCGGTGAGCCTGAAATGCCCGCGAGTGGCCCTGGTAGTCGACCTGGACTGTGATGTCACTCAGGTGTCCCTGCAGCCTCAGGTGGTGCAGGGCGTCCAGGATATCCTTGTGGTGGGTTTGGGACTTGAGCTGGACCACCGCCATGCCCATCATAGAGTGACTCTGATGGAAACAAGAGTTGTAACGGCAGGTGTAACAGGGTGCAACGAAGAGGTACAGTGGTGACCGAATGAGAAGCTGAGACGGATCGATGTACAGTATAACGTTAGGTGTGTACTATAACGTTAGCTGTGTACTATACTGCCCCCAGGTGGCCTAGGCACACAAATTGAAGTAAATACAACGATGTAATTACTTCATATTTGTTTCGTATAAAGTATAATAGTATAGTATGCTATTCTCAACAAAAACTCTTTACATTGTGGTTGAATTTGGGGCGGGGTACAAGAATGAATTCATGGCATTTCCTTTAATTTCAATAGGGAAGGATCCTTTGAGCAGGGTCTCAGAACTCGCTGAAACCCGAGCCTCAAGGCACTGCTTTACACTTTTTAGACTGATGTATGCAAAGACGAAACGGAGGGCTGCAGGGTGGTCTGAAAGGATGGAGGGTAAGAAGGGTGGCTGAAACAAGTTAGATATCAAAGAAAGAAAGGGGTTACCACCACTTTTGGGTTCTCCCACTCAATACCCGAACTTGAAACCCCAACACTGACCTTGTAACCGTAATTTGAAACCTTCATCCTAGCATACCTACTATCTGTGTTTTAATAAATGTGTGAATAAAAAGAGCGTAGATCATAGCCAGTGCTGATCATAGCCAGTCTTACATATAAGCCCAATGGCATTCATGCAGAAACGTTTTCCGGAAAGATGCATTCAAATAACGACGCTAACCCATATTATTTTTACATTAAAATACAATCTGTGCCCCTTTCGTTGTCCTGGCAATACGGGCGAACGAAAGCTACCGTTAAACTGCATAGAAAAACACAGGGCTGAGGCTCATGCTCCTAATTTTAGGATCGCAACGACTTTCTTACCGTAAGGTCGCTAAAATGGCAGCCCCTCTGAACAGTCGAAAACGCTGATCCCTCAGCGTACTCGAAACGCACACGGAACTTAATCCGCAGGGGAAGATGGACGGCAACTCCGTTTAGACAAACAACATGAAGGCGAAGAAAGTATAAATAAAAGCAATACTTTGCAGGTTTGTCATGGGTGTTCTTTTAGGGACGTCTGTTATCAATATATATGACAATTTTTAACAAAATGTGTTCACAAATAGTCGCTTTCGCAACAGCTTTAACCTAGTTTGTCTCCAAAGAGACTCCGTATATCTCCAAGGCCCAGTGCGGGTTTACGCATGCGCAATGTGGATTTTTAGATGGAAGGTTTACACTGTATTGGATATGTATTTGTTCTCTGTCCTTGCTGAAATGGCACATTTTTGTCATGGTTTTCGCATTTATGTAAGTAATAGATGTCCTGTGATGATTTATTGGCATTTCATTTTTTATTTTTCAATTTACACATGGAAATCAGCGAGGAGCTTGTGCTTTTAGGTTCACACTTTGTCCACATGATGGCGCTATTGCCTAGCTTGTCAACATAGCGAGCCAACTAAAAAAATATATAACTGTACCGTATACAGTACAATACATACGGTTACATCTCATCCTTTTCAGTTTTTTCACCTTTTCATTCTGACATCCAGCAGTTAATTAGTACTGAACATTGTACGTCAAACTAGGTGATTAAAATAGTCCGTTCCTGCTGATACATAACTTGGGAGTTAGGTAAGAGAGACATCTGATAACCAAGCACCTTCAAGGGAGAGTGTCAGTAAGCCATTCATACTCAGAATGGCATAAATCATCCTCCGAGATGCAAAACACATTGTAAATATACATGCAACGTTACGTGCACGGTGGAGAATGCTCTGCTGTTGCCAAGGATTCTTGTCTCCTCCTCAAAGAAATCCATACAGCTCCCATTTAGCATAATGAATCCTACAAGCCTGCAGTGTTCCCTCGCTTCGGTGACTCATACTGCAAGCAGGGCCAGAGCTTTGTACTCACACAAATTAATTTCATTTTATTCTTCTCACTGTATTCAAGGGTTCCCAAACATTTAATTAAACCAGATTGAGGGTGAAGGACGAAAATATCAAGTTATCAAAATTTATATTATTGATCAAAAGAAAAACTATTAAAAAGATAATAGTTTCCAGTCCCATAGAGGGCAGTAATTCACGTTACAATGTTTATTATTACAATTTTTTTAACTAGCCCTATCTGTTGGGTCTAGTATACCACTGCCCTTACTTGGTCCGAAATTCATGCAGAGTATAGTGACAGATGTGTGGAAAATAAATCCCTCTATCTACACCAAAACCGTGTAATCTGGATGGAGTGTATCCATCGGATGTCAATGCGAAAGCATTGCAGCTTCTCCCCAGATATGACTCATACTCGCAGCAGATGCTAAAATGCAGAAATTAACTGGGAAGAGAGCAAAGCAGCGGTGAAGCGCTGGTGTATGAGCTCCAAGAACCGCAGTCTTCTCTTTGTACCAGACAAGCGCACTGGGGCCGAGCCAGACCGACCGCCACTGGGTCCAGCTCCGTGTTCTGCGGTGGTTTGGCCTTCCGCTCCCCTCAGACTCATTCAACAATAAACATCAATCATTCCATTCATGTTTTTCCCTTCTGTGGAGTCGGTGCTACGATGGTACGGTTCAGACCTTGGTTTAGCAAGCGTCAAAAACCTCAATTGTATGTTTTCTTCTCAGTCTTAATGCTGGAAAGATAACAAAACAATTATAGGGCATATATAGACAAACAACCATTCACACTTACGGTTTTGTTGTTGTCAATGAACCTAACATCCATGGTTTTGGAATGCAGGAGGAAACCAAAGTAATTGAAGAAAATCTACAAAAGCACATGCAAAATCCATACAGGAAGTCTGCAGCCTGCAGTTGAACCCCCAACCTCAGAACTGTTAGGCACATGTGCTAACCTAACATATTTATTTGCTGATGTTATTTAAGGGGGTGAACCTTGATTATCTTATCGTTAGGGTGATAGACTATACTGTGACCAAACACATTTGATTTTAAGGGTGAGTTTGCAATAAAACACACATGCACACACACACACACACACACACACACACACACACACACACACACACACACACACACACACACACACACACACACACACACAGACAAGAGTCCAGGCTTGTCTCGATTGGCTGTATGCCACACCACGAGAGTCTCGCCCTGGCGAGTCGAGCCGGAACCTCGAGAGCAAGATGAGGACACCACAGCGTTGAAAGCAGAACTTCATAATTGTGGTCAAATTTTGTTGGACTGATGAGACTCGATGCTTTTTGTAGCAACATGAGGCCAAAGATTTCCTTTCAGCAACAGGCTTTTTGTGGCTCCCTGCTCCTATTGCACGATTAAACATTTTGTGTCATGTTGATCTAAGGAGGATTCTCACTGGCTTTTTTTTTCCCTTGATAGTTGGCAGTACAACAAAACAGACAAGGTCAAGGACAAGAAGTGGAAGTAAGAAGCACCTGATTCATCGCAGCTGGTCAGGTGATATAACACGTTACATTCAAAGAGAACGTCATATGTTCCAAAGTGCAACAGATTTTGCCGGAGAGGGTCACAGAAGCCTATCCCAGGAGATTTCTCGAGCGACTGTCAAAAAATAAATAAAATAAAAAATACGAGAAAATAAATTAAACCACAATAGACACAAACATTAGAAATGTCCCCACAAATAATAAAGCAAAATGTTGCACATAAACAAAAAAACAAAACATAATAGGTGGAAAAATACATAAATGTCATGTTTTTCAGGGGCAGTACAATACAGTCATGCAGACAAATTCTCAGTGGATAAATGGATAAAGAATATATATACAATTTGTCTTCAAACATCCGTTGTTTGAAGTGTTAGGACACCGAGGAAGGCTGCTAAGTTTCTCATTTAAATTTTCATACTTTTTTGTGACATTATTATTTTTTGGTGAGATTTTTCCTCCTGAAAAACGGGTGCATTGGCTCAATAAAAGTTGGGAAACATTGCTGTAATGAATCCTATTGTTTCCTAAATGTGTCCCTCGGAGGACTTCTTTGGAAAGACTTTGGCTTGCCAAAGCCACAAAGTGACTCAATACAATGCCGAGCAAATGAGCAAATAATAGTGTGGGAATGTGCAAAACAAAGACGCTTTCATCCGGTGTCCGCAGACTTATTTTCACTAAATGAAAGGCATTGGAAAGATCACTTTTTGACACTCCCTGGCATTTCATTGATCAGCCTTGCCTCTCCATCCTTCCATTGATGAAACGATAGACGGAATTCCAAGATGGAATTACTTTGGCCTCTGACTCACCGCCTGTGTCCCCAGTGCCCCCCCCCCTCCTCTCCTCCCTCCCTCCTTCCTCCTCCTCCTTCATTCGTCCTTGCCAGTGTTCCCTCCGTTGTAACCGAATCTCGCACTTGAGAGACTCAAGGACGGACGGCCGCTCGCTGCCACTGCCGCCGTGTTCAGAAATAGAGGGCTTACCTCCTGCAGCCAAAATAGATCGCAGCCTTAATAAGTGACTCACACGCTCTTTTGGTAACATTTGTGGCACGCTTAGTCAGGTGTTTCCCCACAACGCAACAGTTCCCTTCAGTGCATTTTCCAGAGCGCCCCCACAAACAGCATTCCCTCCTTCCTTCTCCTTCCTGCTGCTTCTTCCCTTCCCTTGTCCTCAAATACGAGACAAAATGCAAAAAAATGTGCGAAATATCAGATGGGAAGAGTCATAAATATTAGAAAAAATATTGTAGAAATATGCAAAAATAATTACAAAACGAAGAAAAATCTGAGTAAATAAGCAACAAAAAACCTCAACAAAAATATGCAGCAAAGATACGTGAATAAAAATTTGATGAAACATGAAACAAAGGGCAGCCCGGTGGAAGACACGTGAGCGTGTCGGCCTCACAGTGCAGAGGTGCAGGGTTCAATTCTGGCTCTGGTCTTTCTGTGTGGCGTGTCCATGTTCTCTCTGTGTCTGCGTGGGTTTTCTCCGGGTATTGTGATTTCCTCCCACGTTCCAGAAACATGCGTGGCAGGTTCATGGAACACTCTAAATTGAGCGCGGATGGTTGTTCGTCTATGTGTGCACAGCGATTGGCTGGCAACCAGTTCAGGGTGTCCCCCGCCTACTGCAGTTTTTTTACAAAACTAGACAAAACAACAAAAGTATTATATTTTTTTTAAAAAATCTACAAATATTAGATAAAAGACTAGTAGATATAAGTTGTTTTCTCCAAATGCAACTGTTTCGTCAGCACATTCGCCGAGTTCGACAGAAGCAACCTCCCCTCCCCTCCTTCCTCCTCCTCCTTCCTCACTTCCTCCCCGTGTCCTCTCTGGCTTGGCTTCCGGGGAATTGCATCACTCGTCTCCCTCTTTGCCTCGACCTTCTAATCACATATGGCACACACACGGCACATGCACGCACACACACACACACACACACACACACACACACACACACACGCACGCGTTATGTGGTTGTGTTATGTGGAATGTTACGCTTGGTCGGTGTGCCTGATTCTGGAGGCTTTCCCGTTCCTTTCCCATTTTTCCCAGCTTCAACCCGCATGGAGCCACGTAAACAGTATTACAAGTTCGTGATTGAATGTGAATGGGAAGGAGTGAGAAAATGCAAAGCTATCACTTCCCTATGTGTTGTTCCATCAGTTATTTCAAAATATGATAGACCCTCCAAAGTTTTTTCAGAGATTTGTTTCCAAATATATTAAACATCTCGAGTAAGAATTGGTGAAAACCCGTGCAAAGTATAAGAACAACGATGGCCTCACTTGTGAATATATACTATAGCCTTCAACTGTTTTTCACTATTTCACTTTTCTTAATTTATAGGGCTTGGCAAAAACAGTCTTGCGTGACACACTTGGGTCCCGGAATGCCCTCCCCAACAGATATTTTAAAATGTGCAATTGACGCTAATGCAAGAACTGTAAAAAGTTAAAATCCTTCGGTCCCTGTATCGTCCTTCACAGGGCGTCAGCAGGCTACCGGAAAGCCAGCATTCGACAAACCGAGTTTGTTGCCCATTCATTTTTTTTCGGCGTGACAACCAAAGCAAATATCTTCCTTCCTGCGGCGGGAACGACCGCAGCCGCACTGTTAACCCTCGGATGCACCGACTGGGCTTTTGTGAAACATGGCGGATCTCCAACTTGAGTCTTGTGTAATAATAACAGGGAGGTTTTGCTGCAGGAAATGGATGTCAGGATGTGAAGTTGCGTGCAAGTGCAAGCGTGCTTGGATGTGCTTGTATGAGTGTGTGTGTGTGTGTGTGTTTGTGTGTGTGTGTGTGTGTGTGTGTGTGTGTGTGTGTGTGTGTGTGTGTGTGTGTGTGTGTGTGTTTGCAGCTGACATTTTGGGGTAATTTCAGTGGATCGTTGCTGCTCAATGGCAAAGCCTTTTTGTCTCTGCTTTTTTAATGTGGATGGCGCCATGGTTTTAGGATCATTGAGAGAATTCGCTATGTCAAAGATGTTAGAAAGGATTCTGCATTGTTCTTCTCTTTTTGCTTTCTAACAATTGATATCACATGCAAAAACAGAATATGCTTTTTTCTGTTTGCTGATCCAATGGATGCTTCTCATTCTGGTTGGTTGTAAATAATTCCTCACCGAGTGTTAAAACAAACTCCGGGTTCCACGGTTAATTTGCAAATTCGGCCTTGGCGGCCTTTTTTTTTTTTTTTTCCCACGGTCTTTTAATAGTGAAACCTGCACATTGAATTCTAAGGAGTAAACCCCCAAGATGGGCACATCGCCTGCGGGGAGGAGAGATTTCACAGAGATTACCGACGCGGCTTTTAAAGCGGCCGAGGGAAGCGACTCCCAGTAAAATAAACGCCGTTTGCGGTTTTCTCGGAGAAGAGCGTTTGTTGACTCAACGGCTCAAGGCGAATTGCTTTTCATCAAGTCACATATACCGCATCTTAATATACAGTGTCAAATGGACTCACACACGTTTGCTTTGGGTCCAGTTGTCTTGGAGGAGACCAGACGTGCGTGAAAATGATACAAGAATGCTTGCGAAATCATCAATAGGAGCTCCCAGCTTTGCTCCAAGAACCACCAACTGTCGAGCCAGTCACTGTTCATCTGAATATGACCAAAAATGGCGTGGGTGAGAGCGAGTAGGAGCTCGCGGTTGTGGGAGGTGGGGTGGCGAGACCCACGACTGACACGTTTACACGAAGGAGCGAGACTGCGACGCAGGCTTGTGAGATGTGGACAAGATGGAACTCATCTGAGCCGTTAGACCTCTGTAGATGAACTTAAGTGCACCAGAAATACACCTTGGAGATGAGCACCAACAACATTGCATCATGGGACATTTAGCTCAGCATCCTTTCCTTCTCCTTTGCATGTCAGAAGTGCAATGGGGGGTGGGGGGGGGGTCACCTTGACTTCATCACCACGACATTGCAAAGCAGCAAGGTCGCGCAGGCCCAATCATTTTGTCGACTTGTCGCCGGAGACGCAATGTTCCCCCTGTAGTTATGACCTGGCGGCCCACCCTGGCTTTGTGTACACAAAGACTGCCACTTGGATCTCAAATGGCGCCTCATTTGAAAGAGGGGGGAAAAAAAATGTTCTAGTCAGGCCATGTTGCCATGGAAACTCTGCATCGTCGTGGCAGACTTTCCGCCGGGATCTTTGTCGGTCTGTCTCATCAGGGACCCTCGCTTCACTGATGCCCACCGATGACTCACCAGTGTCAATTTTGAATTCACTGGATACTGTATTTGGTGCACCTGCATCATAGAATGGCATCTTGAACATATTTCATGAAGCGCATGGGTTTTTTACTGAAAGAAGAGTTGTCCAGTACCTAGAGCCATTGTCGGTAGGAGACAGACCAGTTGCTTGCTCTCACTGCAATGCAAGACAAGCATGCGTCTCCACCTTTCGAGTTTGGCATTAACCAACCTAATGAGGTGTGAAACAGTAGAAATACCCCCACGCATCCCCACCAATTTTGAGGTGGTGGTGGGAGGGGGGACGTCCCAACATCAAATCGAACATCACTTAACCAGAAAAGTCACAGAAGGCCGCCAGCTGCCAACAGCCTGCCAGTCTCACTGGAGTTTCTGGCTCAGTGGCGCACGGCTGATGTCTTTTCCGCCTGCAACCTGACGTATGACTCATCTGGTAAAGTCATGTGATCCCACGTGCAGCCCGCGGGGGGTGGGTGGCGGGGCGAGGCGGCTACTCCCCCCCCCCCCGTATCCCATCGGCGTAGCTTATTAAGAAGCATAGAAAAAGGGTCTTTTTGTGTTGCTCCGGTGTGAGTGGCAGTGTGAGAATTTTTCCGTCGTGATGAGAGATGAGTCACGGAGACCCGAGGGAAGCGCGTCCAATCGAGGAAATGTCGGGATATTCACCACCGAGATTGCACGCATGGCACGTGTCGGGGTGTTTTGTTTATCCCCGTGGGAGGTATACGCTACACGCATGCATCATCGTGGGAATTGTACACATCATTAATCCGATGGGGTTCCCTGCTTTGTAAAAACATTCTCCAACCTAAATTCACTGACATTTAACACAGCGTGGCTCCACAACTGTGTGTGTGTGTTTGTCATTTTTCTATTTATCATATTTTTGTGTATTTCACATATTTCAATTTTTTTATATTTTATTGTATTGTTTTAATGAGAATTTTCTCTTTGTGGTGAATAGATTGTAGCTTGTCTCATATTTGCATATTAGACAATATTTTTTTTCCCCTGAAAAACATGCCCACCCCAAATTCACAGCCCCGTCGGCCCTCCCGCCACCCAGCAACAGGGAGCAGATGTGTTGTGTCCCATTCTTTGCCTTCAAAGGCAAAAGAAAAGAAACCTCTGCGGCGCGTCTGACCAAATTACAATTTATGAAATATTCAGCACCAAATGTGCTTGATTTTCTTTAATTATTCAGCAGCATTTTTGGAGGGGGGCGGGTTACAAAGAGATGCACATTTTTTGGATGGTTTGCCACACGACATAGGGTAAATGGACGAAAGAAGTGGAACGCGCGCATAATCCCCAACGTATTTGCTAACTGTCATCGTGTTTGACGACGTGCAACATTGACGTGTTCCTTCAACCATAAAATGTCAGCAGGTTGGACACACAGCTCCGGGAGACGAGTGCATCATCTCCCCTTATCCAAACAACCCCCCCAGACTGTGTGCCCAATCGAGTGATGAAACTCGAACCCGAAGCTGGCCGCCTCCGTCAAGAGAAAGGCGTCGGGGATTCTGATTGGTTACATAAGCGCACAACGGGACCACGCACACACTTGCGCAGACCCCAGAGGCCTGTGTTTGCCTTTCCTGTAATCGGAGCATCCGTTCTCTGAAGGGTGATGTAACCCGACGCCAGGCGAGCCAGCCGCACAGACGTGTCGAAATATAGGCTACCCCTGTGCAAATGTGTGTGCGTGTACACTTTCTTTATATCGCCTTGCATCACCTGTGACACGATTTACGAGCGATTGCGAAAGTCGGCGGGCAGAGATAAGTCAGCCCCGCTGGTTCGCGCTGTGGCAAATGCCAGCTTTCCTTGGTCACCACGATGTTACTTTATTTTTTACATATTTTTTTTTAATTTACTTTTTTTTGTGGCTAACAATTTTATGTATTTTTTAATGTTCAAATATTTCGTTTTTAAAGATGTGGTAATTTGGATTTTTGGGGGGTCAAATGCTTTAACTTTTTTCCCAAATATTTTTGCATTTTTACCAAATAAATATTCGGAAAAAATGTAAGTTGTAGTTTTTTTTTTTTTTTCAAAAAGTACGATGTTACTTTATTTTTTACATATTTTTTTTTAATTTACTTTTTTTTGTGGCTAACAATTTTATGTATTTTTTAATGTTCAAATATTTCGTTTTTAAAGATGTGGTAATTTGGATTTTTGGGGGGTCAAATGCTTTAACTTTTTTCCCAAATATTTTTGCATTTTTACCAAATAAATATTCGGAAAAAATGTAAGTTGTAGTTTTTTTTTTTTTTGTCAAATAGTTTGATGTAGTTTTTGTGGCATACTTTTTTACCAAGTATTGTATAAATTTTTTCCCAATATTTATTAATTTATTTATCTCATATTTTTGTAATTTAAAATAACTTCATGGTCAGCCATTTTTATGTCCTACATTGCAGTGTCCTTTAAATCTGGCTCTTGTTTTTACACATGTACCTCGTGATTGAAAGCTTGCTTTGGCCGTCTTCCAAAAACTCCGAATTTAATCCGGTTTATAGTTTAACCGTCTATGTTGTAACATGCGGGCCGTATCTAAACAACAGTGTGTCCAAAGAGGTCAGGGGCAAAGCGCGTAACACTTAATAGCGCCGTTTTCCGTCACTGCGGGTTTCCTCTCTGGGTGACCCATTTGCCAAAGGACCGGCGTTTCCCCTCCTTCTCTCAGTCACTCGCTGTGCCGCCGTTGCCATGCCGACGTCGCCGCTGGCAAGGCAAAAAGATGAGGACTCGCTGGCTTTTCCATCAACGCCAGTGAGGCTCTCTCCCGGTTCCTTTACGGATTAAAAATGAAAATGTTCCCACCATTAAGCCTCGAAAGCACCTCGCTTTGATTGTGGCTCTCAGCATGTTGCGCAAAATGATTGATAGGTCCACCCCGTGCTCAGTTATCATCGTAGTTACCAGTTACTGTTGCATGATTGTGAACCATTGTTCACAGCTTTGTTTAGCTTCGTGATTGGTGTCTTCTAGCTCATGTCACCAAAAACTGGGGACACTTTTAAGTCCTGTGACAGGTGGATACCTAAATGAACACAAGCCAAGTCATTTGAGGTTGCTTCAATTCATGTCACGCGAAGAAAACCCTCAATATGAAGACAGTGTTCATTTTGCCCCGCGGCGGTCAAATACGTTCTCTATTTGCTAGATTAGGACAGTTTACTTAGCAAAGGTTCTCTTTTTTCCCATGTACAGTGTATGGTAGGTGCGGAGATGGAGTACAAGCCAGGACATGGTGATTTGGGGACAAAACAGGCTGGCAAAGCTGAATCCACAACAATAACTCATCCATAACTCTTATCTGACCCGCCTGCATAATTCTGTTTCAAACTCCCCGTGTATTCACGAGACTGGATGGCTGCTTCGCATTACGCTGCCGTCTCTCCCCTGGACGCCTGTCGCATTTGTGTAATTTACGATGCTTTCTGCCACTCACGACGCTCTTAAAGCAGAGACTGCGGTGAGATAGCGCTGTTGCTAATGTTTGTTACAGGAAGAGATGCTCCTAAAAGGAAGCTCCTCTCTTGGAACATCATGGACTGTTTTTAAATGGATCTGACGGGTCTGGACACAAGGATTCAATCAGGGGTTGGACAAGACCCTTTAGTTTCACACCGAAATATGACTTTTTTTTTCCAGACTCTTTGGAACGGTCCAAAAATAGAAGTATGCCGTATCGTACGTGATTCCCATCTTTGGGTCTCGTTCTGAAGTGGTGTAGTGTATATGAATGGTGAGATTAACAGACCGGGAGCATTGTTGTATCGGACTTTGGTGGTGAAGTGAGTGACGTTCTGACCTTCACCAAAGGTCACAAGTTTTGGGTGGAAGCCATAAAGGATGAGCAGAAAAGTCCATGGAGAGTCTTTGATGTTGGAACGGAAGGGAAGCGCAGATAGAATTCCTGGGAGGATTTTGCCTCTGTGGGCCTTTTTTTTTTAATGCAATTCAGCAGGGTGGCAATAATGCGCCCCTATGCAAAACACAGTCGCACCAAATGTGTGTGTGTGTGTGTGTGATGGGATTTAATGGCATTCGGCCATGATGTCGCACCTCTCCACAAAGTTTTTAAGACCGTCTCTTGCCGGCTATTGGTCGTCCTTTTCCCGCAATGCAGCAGATCGCCTCGGCGGCCAGCGGAATCAAAGCTTTTATTTTGACTGCGTGAAATATGAAAGGGGACCGAACCCCTTCACTTCACAGAAGCGTCCTGATTTAAGCGTGATTAATCGGCGGGTTTGGACAAACCACACAGACTTGAAGATTGTTTTGGGCCAGCGAGGACGAGAACAACCTCATTAGGCCGACTAACGGCGCGTCATTTTCCTTTTCATTCTTTTGTCAGCCCACTCTCCCGCTACGCAAAAGGAGGCATATGCTCGCATGCGTCGCTAATTACAAGCCAATATGCAAAAGAGATCAAAAGCTCTCTTTAATAAGTTTCCCATTCGCACCAAAAATTAATAACGCCTCCGACACATCAGCCCCTTCTGCGCGTTTCATTAGTGAACTTCAAAGTTGACCCTGAAAGTGCAGTTTTCAATTTGTCCTGCTAGATTGTTTACTGGACCAAAAAAAAAAAAGGCAGTTTAGTTTGTTGCCATTAAACACGCTAGTGAAAGATTCTCAGGTAGGCCAGCGGTCCCCAGCGTTACCGAGCTGCACAGATAGATGGGAAATCAATAAATAAATGTTGTTTCTGTCATTTGAATGAATGAATTTATTATGTAGCGGAGCATATACGGCCAGATCGGGAATGTACGTGATATTGACGACAAATTGCTAAATAATAAACCATGATCATAAACGTCATCATAGCTTCCGTTTAGCCACATCCTCACCATAATCAAACGGCTTTTTTTTTCCATGTCCTGCACACGTCCCCCGTTTAAAGTTTTTTGCTGACATTTTCGAGTGGAAAAGTGTACACTGTTGCCGAGCGTTGCGCGCGCACAAACCGCTCCGCGTCCTTGATGTCAATTCCGTCATTCGTCCTCCAAGGTGAGCTCCCTCCTCCCGCTGCTCCGCCACCCGCCTGTTTCTTGCTCGCCGCCCCGTGTTGCGTCATGTTCCGATCAGAGCCACAACAAGAGACCCAACACGGAGAGGCAGCAGGACGCCGAGCTTGAGGCAAACGCTGCCAAACTTTGCATCAGGACTTTTGGGGGGGGTTGATAGGTTGTGTTCATGCAATGCTGAAAGGCAAAGTAGATGCGAGGTTATTGATCATCAAATGAAAGGTTATTTGGTGACTGATACATTCTACATTTAAGTACAGTAGTTGAATCAGTACTTTTTTAACCTTCTTTTTGACACAAGTATCTGTACTTATGCTAAATTACAGAGTGTGAGTACTTTTGCGACCTCTGCCGTCCTCCAATGCATGATTTATAATTGGAGTGACAAGTGATGCATGCGAGACGCCAACGCTCGCCACTTCCTGTCTTCCAATAAGGAGGTATCGCGTGACCTGCCCGTCATGTGACGCGGCGGCAACCAATTGAATTGAACTGGCCGCCTGAATTCCTTCCTTTCTCACCATCAGCCCTTTTTTTTCCCCTCTTTAAAAGAGCTCAAAGCTGTCATTTTCCTAACAACTGTAAAGTTTGCACCTGTATTTTTAAACTTTACTAGAAGAGCGCAGACCTCAACCGCGGTTTGAAAAATAAGATTGCCATGCTTTGGATGACACAAACAAGCAAACAGGGACGCTTTGCAATTGGTACCATAGCTCAGCACGCAGCAGCAAAACAGGTTTTTTTTTCACAAACGATTGATTATGATCACTCTTTAAAATAGTTCAATGTTGAATTAAAAACCATAATTCTCATTTGACAAGGAATTAAACAGCTAACCCAAAACGATCATAATTTTGATTATTTATAAATAATTTCATGAAATGTGTATACATATTCAGTATTAAAAGCGGAAATTTAATTATCGTGTAAGCTTAGAAGTATAAGTATACTTGCATGGTTTTTATTTATGTAAATTGATATTTAAAAATGGAAAAAAAACAGGAAAAACAAAAACACAGGAATTTATTTGAATAAAAATTAATTGTGAACAAATATCAAAATCGGTAAAACACTTCAATTATGACTAATAATTAAAATTGAAATGTGCATTATATTAAAACCATCAAATGTAAAATCATGATTGTTAGTTTGCAGACATCAAGCCCCATGAAAATGAAAGAACCTGTGGCCGACGGTTAGCGATCACGAGAGGATCACATGGAGCGTCTGTGTCACATGCTAAGCCGTCACATTGGGCGGGAGCGGACACGGCAGCCGGTCCAAACTGGTTCTAGGCGGGGGGGGGGGATGCATCTTCCAGGTATCATGCCAGCGAGAAATTATATTGCCGCGGGTTTGAAGCCACTCGACAGCATCAGCCACGTTTGGAAGAAGTGGCGCGTCTACTATCATCGATAAGAACTACAATCAACATTTAATCTAATTTAAACCGCATTAATCCACACATACAGCACAAGTAATGAAAAGCATCGCTCCTGTCATTCTCCATTGCCGCTCATCTGCATCCTCCTTGGCCCACAATGACAGCAGTGCTATGGCAACTGACGAGTGAGAGAAAGAAACAAAACAAAACAATGAATAACATCACAGCCAATCAGCGTTGCTGCCATATTGATTGATGTCCATTTCGTCCAACAGTGCCATTGAAAAGTAAGGGAGGCTGAAGTTACTAAAAGAGCAAGTCGAGTCACACGTGATACGAGTAACACATGCCGACTGCTTGAACGGAATCATGCCCAAGTCACTGTAATTGCCTTTCTTCTCTTTTGACGTATGTGTGTGTGTGTGTGTGTGTGTGTGTGTGTGTGTGTGTGTGTGTGCGTGCGTGTGTGTGTGTGTGTGTGTGTGTGCTTGTGTGTGTGCTTGTGCGTGCGTGCCCTCTAATGTAGCATCAACAACAGCTTGCGCAACACCGGGTCAACTGGAAGCAAGATGGGGTGGCTCTTACCCCACTGTAGCTCCATGATTTCCGCCCCCCCTCCTGCCTTTCCTGCATGCCTGCCTGCTTGAAGTGCTTCACCAAACACACACCTGCACACACAGACCCGCGCGCGCACACACACACACACACACACACACACACACACACACACACACACACACACACACACACACACACTCGCGCAGGCATCGTGCAGGCCGCAATGGAAACTGTGAGTCACCGTGTGCTCTCCTTTGGTATTGGGATCGGGATCCGAAATCATTGAAGCGTTGAGTCACTACAGGCTTTCTTTTGCGTTTGTGTGTGAGTGTGTGTGTGTGTCAATGCGTGTGTGTTCACTAATTAAAAGTGTGTGCAATGGTGTGTGTGTGTGTGTGTGTGTGTGTGTGTGTGTGTGTGTGTGTGTGTGTGTGTGTGTGTGTGTGTGTGTGTGTGTGTGTGTGTGTGGCTACACGTGTCTTGGCTTATTTGCAATGATAATGCAAGCAACGCGTGCTCGAGGGTGGTCATGGCATATTCATTATACACAGCGGTATCCACTGCGTGTTGGTGCAACGCATAATGAGCGCACGCTTTATGCATTTAGGTCCCACGAGCACGATAACAACTCTTCCGAGTGCAGTGAACCTTCACTGTTTGCCAAGGTTAGGGTCCAAGCGGCGAGTAATGCACGCCCCATGCCCCCCCAAAAAATGAAATGTACTCAAAGGTCACCTGACTTCACCTTTAGCGGACACTGTCTGCTGCTCAGTCAGGAGCGTGCGCCACCAGATGATACATTTGGTTTTGCTGTGTGTGTGTTGATGACAAAGTGAGTGGCGACATAAACATATGCTTTGAGGGCCTTGTGAGCATTAGCATTTCTTCTTGTTACACCAGAATGCATTTTTAAAAAGTGATTTACTGGTATGTGACGTTTATTCGTGACAATTACAATTGCTGCGTGAGATACTTTCCACTAACAGGAGCTATTTTATTTATTTTTTGGTCCATTCCTACTGTTCCAATTGAGAATACGAATAAACTAAGTACGCACCGAATTCCCAGCATTTTGTTCTTGTCAGTTAGCTTAAACCGAGGATATGTCGGTTGGCGAGGAAAATATCCCAAGATGCATTTGGACACATAATAAATAATGCTAAGATAAGATAATGCTAAATTGCCATCTCATGTCGGGGCACCATGCATGGCATCAAAGTTTCAAGATCATTCCAAGGATTTGCCATAAAGACCCTTCAATTTTTTTGTTGTTTTTGAAGGATACCTGATCCTAAATGTTAGCGGTGACCAAGAACGCAACTAAGATAGCTGATGTAGCGCACACACGCACTGTCCGGGTTTAAGGAAAGGACAGAGGGCAGTCTGACCTGAGCAGCACTCAGCCGTGATAAGTAGAGTGAAAATGAAGCCGATAAGATTTTAGCTGTGAATCTTTTCCAGACAGGCGTCATGGCAACACACTTACCACAGAATTTAAAGATAGCCCTCACAAGGACAGCCGCCACCCAGAGACATTGCACTTTTTGGCGACTTGAATGGTTTTGAGGAATGAGAGCTTTTTTTTTTTTTTTTTTTTGGAAGGTAGTCCAAGTTCTTGCTGAGCTCCTTTCCTAGTCATTTGGAGCAATCACAGGCCACCATGTGGACACCAAATCATCCCCTGTGAGACCGCAGAGGAACGTCAACAGCATTGCCAGGTTGCCGATCAGATGTTGTCTTGCGTGGAATATTTTGTCAAAACAACTTTCCACATTTAAAAAAAAAAAAAAAAAAGTATATTTATAAATCACTTTGTCTACTATCGGCAGGCTGTAAAGTGCAACCGTATTGACCCGAAGATGTCTGCGAATGCCTGTTTTAGCCAATCAAAAGCGTGATGAAAGTTGTTTCCAGAAAAATCTTTCCAACAACAAAGCTGAATCTAATGAAATGGAAAATGAAGTCAAGTTGAATATCAGCCGAGGTTCTACAGCTTTTGGACGAATTCCCCGGTAGGATCATTAAAATATGAGTGCTAGGATTCCACCCAAATTGGCTGCTTTGAATAAAAAATGGCCAACTTCCTGTTTGACTTTTGGCTTGGATTCTAGAAACTTTTTCATGTGTCTTGTTATGATCGACATTCATGTCGATTAGTGAACTAGTGTTGGACCCCTTCTCAGAGTGAAACCTCATTATACTCAACATGTCATTTGACGGTCCCTCATCTGCTTCTGATTGGGGCTCATTTAGAGCAATTTCTTAGTAGGAATTTGTCCAAAGCATGAAAAATTTGGGAATTCATCCAAAATGGCTGCTTCGAGCCAAAATGTCTGACTTTCTGTCCGATTACAGGAAAGAAAGCGTCTAATTTCTTGCTGATCAGTGATTCTTGTTTTTCTAACTTTCTAGGGGCGGCTCCCGAACGACTTTTGAGGGGCTTTGTGGATGAGACCCCTGGAATAGATCCATTTGCACTGGGATCTCAAGTCTGCAGGAACTGGTTTCCTTTCTACGAAATTGAGGCCACCCAAAATAGGTAAGTCTTCGTTGCATCGCCTGCTATTTGGGACTGGAAAATCACTGTCAGCCTTTGCGGTGACGTGACGCAACCAACAGCCAATAGATGAGCTCTAACAACACCAGAAACAGGAAACTTTGCAAACAATAAAGACAGCGGCATCGCCTTGTGCGTAATAAATGCAGAAAGAATCACGCCTTGTTTATAGCAACCCTGCAAAATTCAGTCTTTGTACAATCCCAGTCTGAGAGACGGGCGTGAGGGCAGGTGTGAGATGATTGATGATGATGATAATAATGACGACGACGATGATTTTTCCAAGGGTCTTTTCCAAATCTCAACATTTTCTGATGTACACACAGCTTTCGTCTCTCTAGACTCAGTATCATCTTGTTAGCCCCTCTGCTCCACCTCCCGTACGACCAATGATTTGGATGAATTTGCATCATGTGTGTATGCTAATGGGCAATAAACATACTGTGGATTGTTAAACAGCTGCCTTCCTGGAATCGCACGAGAACTACCGTGCTCTTTAAGGCTCAAAAAGGCTTCGACTTGGAGCCAGAGAGCTTGTTTGTTTCGACGATCCTGTTCCACTCCAATCCTCTCCGTGGCAGTAATTCACTTTAATTACCACAACGGGACGTCAAACAACAATTTCTTTCCCCGTCTACTAGTTGGAGTTTCCCCTCTTCCCCCGCTCGGCGGTAATGAAGTTTCGTAGGAGGGCCGCGCAAGGCAGGAAGGTGGGAGGTTTGAAAGTGAAAGTGGCCCAAATGGAAATCAGATGCAAGGCGCAGCCAGCGGTCTGAAAGCTTGTGACCTTTGAGAGTTTGCCGGATGTGGAAATTGTTGCTTAGCAGGTTTTCTGAGCCCACACACGCGCACATACTGTACACACTCGCACGTCGGTGCAGACAGCGCCTGGGCTCAGGTGACAGTGCAAACACTGAACACACGGAACGTACAGTAAGAGACTGCAGTGGCGATGACTCATCCGTCCATTGATGAGCTTAACAGCCATCCACTCCACTCCGGGGTTCTGCCTGGGCTTGGCTCCCTCGTGGCTCAAACAACCCCCCCCCCACCCCACCCCTCTTCCCGCTCCCCTCCCCAACAGCACATCTCCTTCCCTTCAGCAGAGCATCTTAAATTAGAGCTCTGGCAGGGGGCCATGTGAGAGTGCAGCACACACGCAGACAGACAGACATTCACACCTCTGGAAGTCTGAGTCAGAAAAGAGGAGCCGTGCTGCAAGACTCGCTCCTCACTTTGGCCGACATGATGCGTCTCTGCCAAAAGCCGTTTTTTGCGCCAGAGTCTTGTGTGCATTTTGGTAGAGTACGCGCAAATTGTGTCTCAATGGCACTGGCGAATATATCCTGGCATGACCCGTTCTGCCGCTCATGTACCAATCTACGGGACGCCGCAGCTAGCATACTGTAGTTGACAGTGATGTACACTGTCCCAATTCGGCAGAGTTCTGTTTGAAAGGATACCAGCGATTCTGTTCGTAGGAGTGCCGTGTGAAATGTACTATTTCTCTGATCGATCACACCCTAACCTTGCTCAAACTCGATCAAACCTGTAAACACCATGGAGTCACACATCGGAAAAGTACTGAGACATTGTTTAGGCTGTGTGAACCCCCTGCAAGGGCGTAGACCAAGGTAGGAGACAGAGGGAATAAACGAGGGGGTGGCAGACACCTTCTCCAGGCACCGTGCGCAGTCGGGCTCCCAGACCTGTTAGTAGGATGTGTTCTTCCGTCCGAGGAAATTGCTTTTGCCTCACAACTGTTGGATTGCGCTTAATCTCACGTCGCGCAAATAATACACCCGCTTAAAAACTGCCCTCCCCACATCATCCGTCCTCATTCTGAAGCCATTTTATTTGGATAGCATGCGTGCTAGCTATTCATGCTAATTGGCCCAAAAAGTAAACTGATTGGCAGATGCGATTAAAGTTGAAAGCCTATGTGAGCATGTTACAGAAAGAGCCCAAAAAACCCACAGAAATGCCTTAATAGGCATTATTTTAGTGATGGCCAAGAATAAAAAAAAATAAATAAATAAATTAAAAAAACCAACAACAATTCTGAGAATTTGCAAACCGCAAATTGGAACTAGAATCCTCAGGCATTGTTAAGCGCTAACGTATGCTCAACACACCCATTCGTGCCAGCCTCCGATGGCCAAATATGTTGCAAACACATCATTCCTGTCAGAGCTAATACCGCAAACGTTGACAGTAATCACAGGCCGTTCAATACTGTTTTTTTTCCCCTCCATCTTCAAGCTATTTGGCCCGCGGCAGTGGTCTTTAGAGACGACAGTCAAATTATTATCTTAAATAGCGACTCATCCTTGAAATGGGCACAGTCCTCCCTTTGTGCTTCCATCATCCAACTATTCGGATTTATTTATTTATTTTTTACGGAACGACGGACCCTCTTATCTGCCTTTGTCCTCATTCCGGCATGGCCTAGATTCTCATGTGATCAACTTTTAAAGCACAAGCTGTCCCTCTGGAGACATACTTAAAAAAAATAAAATAAAAAAGTCAACGTAGAAAGAAAAACTTGCGTACGGTAAAGGATTCGTCCATTTGCACCTGCTATTCGGTCTGTGTTGCCGGAGACAAAACAGGAAGCCGCGTTCAGGAAATGGAGTTTCAGGTGTTGACATGCAAGTGCTAGAGGTGCCTTTTATTGGCCTTCATTTGTCGTACAGGACCCAACCTGTCGGCTCAAAAATAAAAGTAAAGGATCTGCAGGTTTACGTTACATTCTGAAAACTGCAACATAGAAAACATGGATATTCGCTGGTATGTTGGCAGCCTATTTCAATGTTTAAGGCCCTTTATGTAGTTTAGTTACGGGTATTCCTAAATGGAGTAAATTCACCCCCTTCCCCACCTTTGGAATTTCACACACAACATCGTCTCATGATTAAAACATAACAAAACGTTTTGCGTATCCACAGCCTTTGCTCAATACTTTGTTGACGCAACTTTGTCTGCTTCGAGCGTTTTTGACGACGCACTCAGAAGGGACCCCATCAAAGCTGCATTTTTCTGTACCCTTCCCCAGATTTCTGCCTCGAGACACTTCCCTGTCTCAAAGCGTTTACAGACAATTCATTTGACTTCATGCGTAGTTTGTGCTCAACCGTGAGGCCTCACATAGCGCCATGTTTTTGATCAAACTATTGATGTGTTCGCATCTACGTTGGTGAAGTCGATTAGCATTGATTGCGCGGATAGCGCTGCCGTCTTAGTTGCACTCCCAAGTTGAAAATCGAACACGCGCCATCACAACATTGTGATGAAAAATGCCACTGCATCATACACGCGCCGCATCAGGTGTCGCTCGGTAATCTATTTCCGAAGTGTAAGCAGGACGCCTTGTGATGCGTGGGCGCGCTCGAAAATGAATCACGTTGACTTGACTGACGCCGCCGTCATTTTCCTTTTCAAGCACACATGACAGGTAACTCTTGATAAGAACTGCGTGCGAGTGTGTGTGTTTATGTTGTGGTGCTGTATAATATTTCTCGGGGATGGAGAAAGGTTGCCATGGCAGCAGCGTGAATGAATGTGTCTGTGTGAGAGCTTTTTATGAGAGGCCAACTGAGGACAGCGCGATTGTCATTTCGCCGTCGCTTATCTTGCAAGCCGCTGAACGCCATGACAAGGTTTTTCTTTTTTTTCAACTGACCTTCCGCCTTGTGCGGAGACATAATAGCGACATAACCATACCCTCGGATTTCATGTTTCAAGTGCTGCGGATGTCTGAGAGGATCTTGCTGATGTGGGGAAGGAAGTGTCAGCGTCAAAGCACATCGCGGATGAGGGCGTGAGGTCCCTTTAAGGGGTCACATTCTGCTACTCAATAAATGTTTGATAATCGTTTTCTGCCGGCAACTAGTACACTAATCCATCTGTGGTCAAAATACGAGGCCTGGAATTCAATTCAAGATGGCTACTGGTACTTCAAACCAAAATAGCCGACTTCCTGTTCATATTAGGTCATGGCTTCTTGAGACTTTTTCGTGCGTCCTGTTTTGATAGACTCACGCAATTTTGTTTTCGCCAGGGTACACAAAATCGGTGAGTTTTTAGGAATGCCGGGGGCCTTCTGCCACATTCTTGAGCTAGATTGCACACCACTGCGACGATGACGCTGAGCTCCGGCCCCTGGAGGCCCGACAGCTCGTTTAGGGTGAGTAACGCCACTGTGAGGATGTGAGGAATCTTAGCCATCCTCTGGCAGTTGACCTCTGCCAGTCTTCTAGGACACGTCAGTCATAAGAGAGCAGTCTGGTGGAGTGGGTGGGCGGGCGGCGAGGGGGTTGTCTGGAAAGCCGATGATGACGATTCCCAGCGGGTTTTTCTCGAGCGTGTGGAAGCGATTGTCTATTAGGATTCATGAGTGGTTACCACATCTGCCTCACAAACGAAAGGAGGCTTATCTTAAGGGATAAGTTTGGACAAAAAAAAAAAGAGTCAGTCACAGAGCAAGAAGGGAGACGGTTTCATGTGTATGTTATGTTTAACAGTAAAATAATAATTCATTCCCATCAGATCTGTGCATCTTCCCACAAAAGACGATTCGATGTTGTTTTCAGTACGTGCGGTGTGAAACGATGAAAGGATGGGATCGATTTGAAAGTGGACTGCTTCGATTCGGTTGATGAATCCTGCCTCTGTCCCTCTTCCCTGAAAGAGGGAAGCACCATTCCCCAACCCCCCGGCACCCCTCTCATCGTTCCAAGAGGAAACACATTTGGAATGCTGCACATTACAGTAGCGTCTCCCCATTCCTCCTCCATCCTCTCCCCAATCTAATTTGCCAGCACGCGATGCATTCAAATTCCACGTGTCACGTGAGTGCTCCTCATTTGCATAATCCTGGAAAGAAGGAGGGCGGTGTGAGCCAATAGAAACCCGGAGTGGCAGTGACGTAAGGAAGGCGGGGCAGGAGGCTTCTCGCTTGCAGTACGTGACGTTCGAGTCAGTGTGCACTGTGCAGCTTCACTCTGCACTGAAGGAACCAGGCAGGATATCCCACTATCTCTCCTCCCCTCCGAGCCAGCCCAGGGAAGAGGCACCGCGGCGTCACGGGAGAGGATGCCCTGCTAAATCAAGGGATAGGCCCGGGAAAATCAGCCGGCCCCGTCCTTTCTTTCCTTCATTCCTCCCGCACGACAAGCGACACCCTCCTTCCACCTGGAAGCGAGAGAGAGAGAGAGAGGACGTCTGCTTCTCCTCACAAAACAACCCACCACCACGTCCACTTTGTCCCCCCACCCCCAACTCGTGTGCACGGGGGGTTCTCCGTGACGACCCCCGCGCGTGGATTCTATGGAACAAGGGCCGACCTGGTACTTGTTAACACGAAGGCTAACTAGTTAGCTACACCTGCTAACCACCGTTTTTCGATATCGACTGGGAACAAGTTTACTTTGTCTACTTATTATTTTTTTGTACTGCTTTCACGAGCATTCGTTCAGATCTATTGTTTCTATTTTACGAAACGATTTTATAAACGTTTTTTAATACACCGGTAAATAAGCTAACACGCGAGCAGATGCTTTCAAGCTCGCGTTCAGTGCATTAAAACTGACTTTTTTTTTTTTTTTTTTTTTTTTTTTTTCTAAAACCATTTAGCTGTGTTTTAGCAAAAATATTGAAACTTCCCAGGAACGATGCTCTAGTTTTCAACCTAAATATATCAATCATATTCAGATTAATGTAGCATACAACAAATTGTACCTTTTGACTGTTGGGGCAACTGTTTGCCATTTAAAACCCACAATAAAAATATATATTTTTTAAAAATCCTTATTTACACGATTGGTATATTTTGAGTAAAATGAGTTTCAAACTCAACGCTTTTTTTCTGTCTATCAGATTATATTGTTTATCAATGCTTGTTAAATGGGAGCCATTTCAAGTCGTACCCTGGCACTCAATCAGAGACAAGAATGTTTCAAGTGCTGTACGACAGCGAGGATTACATCCAGTGTACTGTATAACTGAGTACGAAGGACACAGAGAGTGGCCGCTTGATATTTTTTTCTCCTCCCCACCTCCAAAACAAACAAGGTCAAGAAAAAGGCTTGTCTTGATATCATAAACCAAGTCCAACAATTGCTGGCGGCAAACAACATTGGTAATCAACTCAGTGAAATCTAATCTATTTGTGTGGGGGAGGGTTGATTTGACGTGGCGTGTGTTGTTGCAGATGACCTCACCGGCAGAGCTATTTTTATTCAATATGGAGACATTTTAGTCCCTGTATTTCTCTGTTACCTGCTTATCAGGGCTATCGAGCGTGTGGAAGCGATTGTCTATTAGGATTTATGAGTGGTTACCACATCTGCCTCACAAACGAAAGGAGGCTTATCTTAAGGGATAAGTTTGGACAAAAAAAAAAAGAGTCAGTCACAGAGCAAGAAGGGAGACGGTTTCATGTGTATGTTATGTTTAACAGTAAAATAATAATTCATTCCCATCAGATCTGTGCATCTTCCCACAAAAGACGATTCGATGTTGTTTTCAGTACGTGCGGTGTGAAACGATGAAAGGATGGGATCGATTTGAAAGTGGACTGCTTCGATTCGGTTGATGAATCCTGCCTCTGTCCCTCTTCCCTGAAAGAGGGAAGCACCATTCCCCAACCCCCCGGCACCCCTCTCATCGTTCCAAGAGGAAACACATTTGGAATGCTGCACATTACAGTAGCGTCTCCCCATTCCTCCTCCATCCTCTCCCCAATCTAATTTGCCAGCACGCGATGCATTCAAATTCCACGTGTCACGTGAGTGCTCCTCATTTGCATAATCCTGGAAAGAAGGAGGGCGGTGTGAGCCAATAGAAACCCGGAGTGGCAGTGACGTAAGGAAGGCGGGGCAGGAGGCTTCTCGCTTGCAGTACGTGACGTTCGAGTCAGTGTGCACTGTGCAGCTTCACTCTGCACTGAAGGAACCAGGCAGGATATCCCACTATCTCTCCTCCCCTCCGAGCCAGCCCAGGGAAGAGGCACCGCGGCGTCACGGGAGAGGATGCCCTGCTAAATCAAGGGATAGGCCCGGGAAAATCAGCCGGCCCCGTCCTTTCTTTCCTTCATTCCTCCCGCACGACAAGCGACACCCTCCTTCCACCTGGAAGCGAGAGAGAGAGAGAGAGGACGTCTGCTTCTCCTCACAAAACAACCCACCACCACGTCCACTTTGTCCCCCCACCCCCAACTCGTGTGCACGGGGGGTTCTCCGTGACGACCCCCGCGCGTGGATTCTATGGAACAAGGGCCGACCTGGTACTTGTTAACACGAAGGCTAACTAGTTAGCTACACCTGCTAACCACCGTTTTTCGATATCGACTGGGAACAAGTTTACTTTGTCTACTTATTATTTTTTTGTACTGCTTTCACGAGCATTCGTTCAGATCTATTGTTTCTATTTTACGAAACGATTTTATAAACGTTTTTTAATACACCGGTAAATAAGCTAACACGCGAGCAGATGCTTTCAAGCTCGCGTTCAGTGCATTAAAACTGACTTTTTTTTTTTTTTTTTTTTTTTACAGTTCAATGCATTTTTTGAACGCTTTAACGCAACATAATAAGGGCCGATAAGTGGTTTGGAAAACGTTCTCAGCGCATTTGGGACGTTTTCAGGTGAATGGGAAAACAAAGGCGAGTGGAGTCTGCTATGATTTTGCCTCTTGTCCTGCAAGTTGCTTTTTATTTCAATTAACCCTGTAAACCAAACGAGCGCTATCCCGACCGAGGAAGACCCCAAAGCGGACTGAAGCCGTCGTCGTCGCCGATCCCGGTGGAGCTATTACACCAACATTCCCCCATGAACATACAGAGGTCACGTCCTATTAACATTTCACGTCATGGCAGATCGCGGCACAAATCGCACGACTTCGAAGATCTATCTTGCCTGAGGAGCGCCGAGTCGCACCAGAGCTTCAGCCCCAACCTCGGCTCGCCCAGTCCCCCGGAAACCCCCGACGCCTCGCACTGTATCTCCCGCATCGGGGACTACCTCCTGCTGGAGCCCCTGGAGGGGGACCACGTCTTCAGGGCTGCTCACCTGCACAGCGGCGAGGAGCTTGTCTGCAAGGTGGGCCCACACACATCAAGTGCATACGCATTTGCCCAAGTGCACAAATATTCAAATTTCATATGCATTGATCCACAAGCGAGCGCTCTGCACTACTTGGCTCGCATTTCAAATACCCAGAGAGGAGCCTCATGGAAAAAGTGAATGGGACCGCATGACGTAACGTTCATTATGGTGCAGGAAGCACGCACGGACGCGCGCGAGCGCGCACCCGCCGCTTCAATCCAACACAAGATTTGCATGCAAAATGTGCCACTGAAAGGGAATTCCTCATTTCTGATGCAGTCGTTTAAATGTACTGCACAGTGTTATTGTAGTTATGCTTTGCACCGGTACATTCCGTCATACCGGCGAGCTGTTCCTTTGACGAGCAGCCACACTTCCGTCAGGCGGCCCCAGGGCAGTTGAGGTTTATGAAATTTACCGCCAGCAGAGTATGAATGTGCGAATGCATGAATAATGTATCCGTTGTGAGCGCTTTGAGTGTCCAGTGTCCAGAAAGGCGCCGTATAAATCTGATGCATTGTTGTTATTATTATTATTATTATTATTATTGGGCACTGGATACCAACATTCTCATAGCACCCGATAGGCTGCAACTTGACACCTCACTGGCGGTGTCATTAAAAAAAAGACACAAGTAATGCTGCGTTGTTAATAACGATGCGCGTCATAAAAGTTAGAACAAATAAACAATCAGAGTCAATTTTTTCAAATAATTTATGGTCTAGAGTGCCCTCAGATGGCCAGGAAGAACAAATAAACAATCAGGAGTCATTTTTTTTTCAAAAAATTTATGGTCTAGAGTGCCCTCAGATGGCCAGGAAGAGCACTGACTTTGTCAAGAAGGCACAAAGCTTATTTTCCCATTGCCAACCATGTGTTAATTTGTATATTTATTTCAAAGTATAAATTAGGGAAAGACCAATCATCAGTGCCAGTATTCTTCATTTTCTAAGAGTAAGCGCTGACTTTTTTTTTCAAATCCATCAAGCATAATGGAGCCATTTAAATTGGGTTATTTCGGCTTTGACAGGGAGACTATCAAAGAAAGTGTCATTTCTGCGTGCTTAATACTGTGTTTTCACTTTAAATCCACGAGGCATGAAATGGTTTATTATGTCATAATAAGCACACATGAATTGCCCACCTGTTGAACGTTTGCTCCCAAAATGCTGAGGCACCCTATCATTGACTGATCAATCCCGCCATTGATCCCTCCCGCCAGCTCAGCCGTCTCAAGGAGGTTTTAAGATAAGGCGCTGTGGGGAGTTCTTTTCTGCTGCGAGCGCGGGAAGCGAGTCAATCTGAGGAAGAGGAGTGTGGGGAGTGGGGTTGCCACGGCAACTCAAGGGGCACTGCAACCTGGGGATGCAGTGCATTGCTAATATGACACACTTTTATTCCTCATCAATATACCAAATCCCATTTCGTTGCTCAAAAATGCCAAACCCCCAAATTTCGATGAAATGTGCTCGTCGGATGCTGGTGGAAATTTAATTTGGTCGACCTTGGAATCATTTACACCCGCGTGGTCGTATCGTTCAACTGAAGCATTTCAATACAAACTATAACTCCCCCCAGTCATCTGTTTGATAATACTGAACAGAAAGAAATAAAAGACCATGTTCACTTTTATTTACTAGGTGTCCCTGAATGCAACTCCCGTAGCTATAATGTGGCTGGTGTTGTAAAGATGAATGATGGCTGCGCAGAACCGCAAGCCAACATTGATTACACAACCAAACGGGTGAGAAATAACACCCAAGGAAACCAATATTTTCATGTCACCACTCCTGGATTTGCCTGTTGCTGAATAGTAAACAATCCCCTGGAAACAGAAAATAAAATTTCACACATTATGTAACGCCATCTTTGCAGGTTGACTAAAATGGCTTCCTAACATCATTCATCACTTTGTTTCCCTCCGCCTCAGGTGTTGGACGTGGGCCGCTACCAGGACTCTCTGGCGGCCTACTTCGCCCTGGGCCACCACCAGCACATCAACCAGGTCCTGGAGGTCCTGCTGGGCGAGACCCGGGCCTACGCCTTCTTCGAGCGCAGCCATGGCGACATGCACTCGTTTGTGCGCACCTGCAAGAAGCTGCGCGAGGACGAGGCCGCCCGCCTCTTCTACCAGATCGCCTCGGCCGTGGCGCACTGCCACGACAGCGGCCTGGTGCTGCGAGACCTCAAACTGAGGAAGTTTGTTTTCAAGAACGAGGACAGGTGAGCGGTCTGGCCAAAACTCAACATATGGACCAATTCACGATTGTGTCTAAGGTACTGTATGTTTGTGTTGCATCGGTTCCTAATCGCTTACAAATTACAAGGCAAATGATTAAGGTTAGTCAGCAGACTGGGAGATAAATGCGTCTGTTGCTAGCACAATCATAATTAAGGTCATATAATAATTGGAATTACAGATCAAATAGTAAATCTGTGCATCCATTTCATCCTACCGTAGCCCAACTTGGCAACAAACTGTACGAATGGCGCCCTCGGGTGGTTAAGTGGTGAAGCGCAGTGTGCCACCGTTGCTTCGCCACACAATCAAGTTAAAAAGGATTCTCCGTGCTCGCCTTGAATCATTCAAAAATGTCCCGCTACAGCATCACGCGTGTGCATTTCTAAGGCGCCCACCTCCATTTGGGTGTTTAAGAAATAATCTTACAAGGCACAATGGCGACGATAAAAAATGCGACTCTTCCGCTTTCGAAATGGCGTATTACTTCACTGTGATCGGGCATAAGTGATGAGAAAATTGTACCTTCAACTTGACTTTTTTTGGGGAGCATTTTCTTTCCGCACAACATTTAAGAGGGACCGCATGCTCTTCATCTGGTTTAAAAGCTCTTGTTACTTAACAGCACTCCAGGGTATGCTCAGTCTCCTTCCAGTGCGCTTTACAGAGCAAACACGAGCTGTTCTGTCATTTTTATTTGTGTGTGTGTGTGTGTGTGTGTGTGTGTGTGGTTGGGGCGCAGACATTCAACTACTCTTATTTCAGCCCATTTTATACAAAATAAAATCCCCTCGTAGCACCGACACGTTTGTCTTTTTTTATCTAAACGAGCGCTCAGCATTAATCCTGAGGAATCACCCGCCTTGCTTCCTCTTGTCTTCAAAAGAACTTTCCGTCAAGCCTAATTACCCCGCTTGTGCTGCTTTAATTATCAGGCCCTTTCGCACGGAGGTCGGAGGTCACGTGAGCGGCGTAAATTTCTTTCCTTTTTTTGCCCTATTTTGACATATTTTACCGAGGTTTGATATGGTGGTCGTAACAAGTAGACACATTTCTGACACACTGCATCAGAAACCTAGTTGAGGATTATTCAGTTCGAATCAAAATAATCCGTTTTAATTCTAAGTAAATCAGTTTCCCATCACTGGTGAGCTATTTTTTAGAACAGACCGGTGAGCTACTCATGTTGTCCTTGAGGCTTACTAGTACCTGCTGGCACCATTTTTCTTTTTTTGGGGGGTGGGGGGGGGGGCATCCGTGTTGGCCTTGTCTCGATTGTCTTGCTCCCTCCCTCCCTCCTATGCTTGCTGAGAAGGAGAAAAAAAAGTTAATTGGAGGCAATTAACTTCGAGTGGCAGCTCAGTTCCTCAGCCCTCCAATGTATTTTGGTCGCCGCTCTTGAAATGTCTTTCCTTTTTTTTCCAATGGGGAGAATGTCAGGAGTGATTGAATGCCTGTTTGTGTGCGTGCTAAAGACCCCCTCCGATATTACAACAAAACGATGGGGAAAATGGCGGCGTTCCACCGATCATTGTCCTCACATGTTGTTGTTGTGCTCCGGTACGCCACGAAGGAGTTCCCTGAAACTGGAGAGCCTGGAGGACACGTACATGCTGGCGGGCAGCGACGACTCGCTGTCCGACAAACACGGCTGCCCGGCCTACGTCAGCCCCGAGATCCTCAACGCGGGCGGCAGCTACTCGGGTAAGGCGGCCGATGTGTGGAGCCTGGGCGTCATGCTCTACACCATCCTGGTGGGCCGCTACCCCTTCCACGACGTGGAGCCCGGCTCGCTCTTCAGCAAGATCCGCCGCGGCCACTTCAGCGTGCCCGACACGCTCACGCCAAAGGCCAAGTGCCTGATCCGCGCCATTTTGCGCCGTGAGCCCACCGAGCGCCTCACCTCCCGCGAGATCCTCCAGCACCCCTGGTTCGCCGCCGCCGCCGCTTCCCCGGGAGCGCGAGGGGAGCCGGAACAGATGGTACCGGAGGTGACCATGGAAGAGGAGCACTTATTCAGTTGAGCACACGCCCAAGCACAAACGGACTACAGCTGTCGTTTAGCCATGTTGTTGCTTTCCCCCCCCCCCCCCCAGCATTTTCACAGAAAGAAAAAAAAAACCTCCAAGCCTGGCATGATAAACATTGGAAGCTGACCCACAAATAATAATGTAGCATCATGTGCTGTTCAAGAAACATTTTTTTGTAATTATTCTTTTTGGTTTGATATGGTGCTCGTAACAAGTAGACACATTTCTGACACTACGGCAAGCATGAAGGGACAGATCCACGATTGGATTCTTCATCATTGCTGGGATTTCAACAAAACAAAAAAAGATTTTCATCGTTGCTCCTCTGCTTTCAGTCTCGGAATGTTTTTCCCGCATTCCGCTGTGGCGTCCACTTGATGCGTGTCCCACCATTTTAAATTTAGAACTTTAGGGGTTGGGAATTTTCAAATTGGACATCTTTTGTGGTGTATCATGTGAATTTGGGGGAATAACTGACAGGTGAATAGTGCGCTCGAAATCGTCCGTCAGTGTGACTGCGAGTGTGAATGATTGTTTGTATGTGTGCCTTGTCGATTGGCTGGCAACCTGTTCAGGGTGTCCCCCGCCTTCTGCCCGAAGACAGCTGGGGTAGGCTCCAGCACGCCCGTGACCCCCGTGAGGATAAGTGGATTAGAAAATGGATGAATAAGCATTTACCCCCCACATTTTTGTTTGTTTTACAGGGTTTCAGTCATCAAGGTCAAAATAATCCCTGAAGGTTGGTTCAAAAACTCTTTTTTGAATTGCTGTTTTTTATTTTTTTTCATCTTGTTTATGCGATGAGGTTTATGATTTTGTTTTGTAATCATCAGACGTCCATGCAAAATAATGTCAACAGATTTATTTCCAAGTACTAATACTGTTACTGCTTTGGGCTGAGCACAAAAACAGGGTCCCACCACCAACCAAACATAAATTGGCATACATGACCACACCCTGAACACGCGTTGGGGCTTCACCGTATTCCCCCAAATTCCCAAGAAATCTAACTTTGAAAATGTCTGGAATTTTGCAACCCGTGGAATAGTTTTCTGTGAGAAATAAATTTTGCCAACTATTTCGTGGCGGTGTGCACTTAACGTGTGGCTACCGTTTAAAATTTTGTATTTAAAGTTTTTGGGAAAACGAGAGCGCGGCGTTTATTTAAATTAAACAGCTATACATGAATATATGTGTACATACATATATATGTATGTGTATATATATATCTATATATATCTATATCAAGAAGTATAAATCTATATATTTAAAAGTACTACATTGCAGGGTTTTAGTTTTTCTTTTGACACAGGACGTTGTCTCACGCTCCACCTTATGGGCTACTATTCCCACCGCCACTCCCCCTCTTCGATCGATAACAATGTAAAGCACTTGTAGAACTCCGGGTCGCGCTGTGCATTATGGGTAAGGGGACTCTCTTTGGCTCCCAACTTTTCTTTTGTCGTTTGCTACTCCTTACACGGACTGTCCTCTGCTGGGACACGACATTTAAGATTAATGAAGTCAGGCACACACCGATGTGCTGTCATACAAAACCGTTTGTTTGGTCTTCAAAACCCACCTCAAAACTCACTTGTATTCTTTGGCATTTGACTCAGCATGACTTAGATTTGTTCTTGGTTTTGCTGTTCGGTGCTTTCTACCGTCTTTATTACCGATTTGCTTTACTGTTTGTTGTATATGTTAAATTGCTCCATGTAAAGCACTTTGTATGCAGCGATGGCTGTTTGAAAGTGCTCTATAAATACAGTTGAGTTGAGAGTTCAGTTGAGCCCCCCCCCCCCCTACCTGGACTCTCACACATGTGCAGCAGAGTTCTGCAAGTGGTTTATTCTCGATGTCCCTTGAATTTGCAAGGGCGGGGTCTGGTCCAGCCTGGAAGGCCACCTCCACAAAAATCCTCCTCCCTTCAAGTAAAAAAACTTTTTTTTTTCTTTTTCCCTTGTAGATGGAGCTTCCTTTTTGATTTAAATTGGTGCTGATTTGGTACTCATGAGAAAGGGGTACCAGGGAAGGCATTTTTTTTTGTGGTGCATGGTGGGATATCTGCCTCAGATGTTCAGATGATATCGTTTAAAACCATTTCTGGTGAGATTCTGGTGTTTTGTCCAAATTTATTATTCCGTCAATAAAATTGTGAACTGCGATTTGGTGTCATGCTGTAATTTTATCCAAGTGTGTATTTAATGTAAACACAAGATCAGGATGAACGGATGAAGCAGAATCACAACGAATTCATATTTGCATGTATTTTCATAAAACTGAAATACATGTCTATTTGTGCACATATACATATCGGTGATGTATATATGTATCTATTCATGCATTTATGTACAGTACGTGTATAAATGTGTTGAATCAAAATCGCTATATAAATCTTATCATTCTTACTTATTTTTTTTATTTGGTTACTTTTACTTTTATTATTCAAATCATAGTGACCCACATTGACAAAAACGGTTTTTTTTAATGTTGAATTCCCCCCCCCCCCATTTGATTTTGTCACGTGGTTGCACAAACTAAAATCATTTGGATCCAGACAGAACTTTAAAGTAGATTTATAGTCAACTCAAATCAAAATTACATCTTCTCATAATCATTATAATACTGTTGTTTACCCATTAGACAGCCACGATTACTTTAGCTCCACCGTGTGGCCAAAAGGCGTACTGATGTACAATTTTACCTTGGAAATTCACGGTCAAGTCACTAAAATCTAACAGAAGCATTTTTTTTACATCCTGTAACATATTTTAGAAAACAGTAACGCCCATTAACCAAATGAAACGAATTACTATCGCGAATTAGATATTTAACAACAAAGGCAACGTTAAAATTATTTCAAGAAACTGCTCTAAACTGATGCACTTTTCTTATCTCAGAGCTTTATTGGATACGTCAGGTTTTCTGCTGCTCCACAAGCTCCTTTTTATGCTGCTCGTTTGTCAAGGACTTAACGTGGCAATAAAGTGTTACGTTGGCGTCGTCCCTCTATCGGCTGCTCTTGTGTGGACATCAACTTTTATGATATGCAGTATATATATGTTTGTTTATATGACCGCAGGCGACATGTGACATTGTTTGATGGGTTTACCGCACGCCTAATTGCACAATGCAAACTCCCGAGGGCCTCATACAAGTCACGTCATGTTGATTTATGTAATCTGATGTAGTGGGCATTCTGGCCTACAAGCCACATTATGAAGGCTTGCAAACAAAATTGTATTTAAATTCATCCCAAAAAAGTCAAAAATGTTCCAAAAACTTTGACCCCTCCAAAAAAAAAAAAAAATTAACTCAAAATTGTCCCCCATAAATTGCAGCCAAAAAAATCACTACAAAAGGTGTCAAATAAATAAGGAATCAGGCCAAAATTCTGATGAAAAGAAAAAATATCACCCCCCCCCCAAAAAAAAAATCTACTCAATTTTAAATGATTTATTGTCTTTTGTCGGACACTTAACCGAATAACTAAAATATCGGTGCAAATGTTCCTCAAAAGGGAAGCTCTTTAAATCAGAGTCTGTGTGAAACAAAAGCCAAGCAACCGCTACTTTGATAGCCCCTGTGAATGTGATTACGAATTAAAACGGGCCAAGACCAAGTGCTCCGACACGGTCTTCAAAACATGGACTTGTCTCGACTGTGACTTCAGTCTTTCACTGGAAATCCGCGGCTGTATTTTTATGCATGAATAGACTTACTTTCCTCAGAGGAAAAACCAAGCATTATAGCAAGCAATTAACCTTCAAAAGAAAAAGAAAAAAAGAAAGAAAAGCTCAGTGGCGGCGGGGTCAGAGTGAATCAATGCTGTTTCATTTCCAGACAGAGATAATGGATCAACGCAGACATACTGTCTGACAGCATAAATGTTTTTTTTTTTGTGTGTGTGTGTAATTTCACTTCCATAAGACCCCCACTTAGTTGATCTGTCCTGCCTATAATACATAAGGAGTCATAAGCAGGAAGTACTTTAACAAAATGAGATTAATCAAAAATGAATCGAACTGAATGAAATCGTTCTATTGTATCGCACTCCATGTATCAAGATATGTTTGGAATCATCTCCTAATTGTGACCAAACTTTTTTTCCAACCTGGTCACCTCCCCAAAATAATGACCCGGAATTTCCTGACAAGGCTGTTCATACTGCACACTCCTCAGCGATACGAGAGCCCTTTTTGCTTATGCTAATTGCTAATGAGAATAATGGGGTCCTGTGCCAGTCAATTAAACACACGACTCCGGAGAAATGAGGAATAAAAATGGAACGCTGATAAGAAGGCCGACTATCAGCTAGAATGTAACATTTTCCTGCAGGATAGGACGTGTGGAGCATTTTACTGGAGTTGCCTTTTTTGGAGTGTCTCTGCCTTCATTTACATGCAGTCAAGTGTGATATTTATAGTCTATGGTAGATAGGACCAAGCCTTTTAAAACATTCTCTGTCCCGTCTGGATGTCACCGCCACCTGAATTCTAAACTCCAGAACCTGAGACGGAATGAAATAGTGACCGCCACTGGAAAAGAGGTTGTACCCCAATCAATTGCCTGGAACAGCAGTACTCGAATAAACACCACACCTCAAATAGAGTACTTTATTTTTCCACATAGGAAATAAGAGATGGCGCATATGACTGTGTTTACTGTGGCTATGTGTCATGAATTTTTAGTGGGCGGGGGGGGGGGGGAGACCACAACATGCACAAAATTGTGTCAGAAAATTGTACTGTTATCAAAACAATCGTACCAAAAAGTTTACAGCTAAGGCTTGTCCTCTAATGAGCATCGCAGGTATCTTCAAACATGGTGTGTTCCCCCAAATGTAGTCATTGCCATGAAAAATCACTTTGTCAGAGTTCCGACATTTACTCAATGAAATCGTTTGGTGAGGGTGGGGGGGCGGGGGGGTTACAGTACAGTCATTGGATCTAAAACGAAATCTCGTTGACCAGAATCACTCCTGCGCTTCCACCGAGTATGCGGCAGGAGGCGCTGTCTTACCGATGTGTGGACGGACCACGCATGCACGAAAAGGGGAGGGGCTTGATCCAGAGTGTAGTGAACGCACAGTCTCACTTGTCTTCCTCCAGTCTTCATCAGTGCACCTGCGTCACGGTGTGTTTCGTCTACGGTGACCCGCAACGCGGACGAACGCGCTCACCTTTTAGCGACCCTGCTCCGAACCGACTTGGACAACAATGCACCAGCGCCCCGTCCTCTTTGCCGGATAAGGACCGCGTTGGAAGGGAGCACGGACGGACGGACGCACGGAGGGAGGAAGCAAAGCTGCAGCTGGTGGTGATTAGTCGGCCGGGGCGAGGAACCGAGCACCACTGGAGCAACGAGCGGCCCCGGAAGGTAAGCCACGCCGCGTCCGCCTTTCGGTGCTCTTGTGTCGGGCACCAGCTCCGACGTGAGTCGGCCACTTCTCATGGCATCAATGAATGGTTTTAAACCTTGTGCGCAGGCGCACACAACTTGTACATTATTATTATGATTATTGTTATTATTTTTGTTGTTGTTCATGATGTGCATGTAGCTGGACAAAGCACTCATTAATGGAACTTGTGTAAATTGGAATGACAGGATATTTAATTGCATTTTGAATGAATCTACATGAAGTCATGATTAGCCATAATAGGGATTTATTGTTATTTCCCAAGCACACAGTGTTCAGGTTGCATTGATTTAGCTATGCTGATGCCAGCATGGATCAGACACCTCATTGTACCTCCAATGATACTCATTTTTGTGCTGTTAAATGAATGCGTTTAGTGGCCCGCTTTGCATCATATTAACGCCATAGCTGCATGAGAGGGTCACAATATAAGGAGCGTGACCTCTAACCTCTATCATAAACATATTGTTGGATAATACACATTTTGTTTGTGGAGCAACTTCCTGACTGCATCTATATTTAGTCGCCGCTCGACTCGGCCAAGTCGGAGCTCGGCGTCATGTTGGTTCCAATGATGGTAATATCATAATCTGGTCGCCATATTTAGCATGATTTATAAACCCCTGCCACCCTCTTACTTCTTGCAGACGCTTTTACGAGTGGAGTGACGAACGTGCACTATGTCACTGTACTGAGGTATGTTTTTCAGCTACCTGTACTGAATTTATTTACTTTTCTCAATATTTTTTAATGTAACTCCCTGGATTTATTTGAAAACTCGGTACTCCTTACTTTCTCACACTTAGGCCTATCCCTTTTTTTTTCCAACCTTTGCAGATGATGTGAAAAAGAAAAAAAAAGAGCCTTTAATACTTAATTTTCTCGTGATCATTGGCTCATCTAGCATTTTTTTTCTCATTCACAATATGCCAATGTAGCTTTGGGGATGCATTGTTTTGATAGCATTAAAGCCTTACATAACGACATGTAATGTGACCCCCCCCCCACATAATTTTGTTTATAGATCACCCCCCCCCTTGTGTTAAATTATACATTTCCTATTCCCCACATTTATTTTTAATTTTGGATTTAAGTAGCTGTACTTTACTTTAACTTAAAGAGTGTGAGTACTTTAGCCACATCAGCTGCATATCCCATACAGTCCAGTACAGTACATTGCTTCCCTTTTCGCCACTGAGGGTAATCCGTCCTTGTCTGATGTGAATTACGCCGGCCCAGGAACTGGCCTTGGCTGGAGGAATTCATTTCGAGGCCCATCCGAAGACATTCATCCTATTAGCTGATGGCTCCCATTGTCGCTTTGCTCAGCAAATTATAATACGGTCGCCCCGGGGCCATTTGTGTTGTCGTTATTACCTCCACCAAGCACAAAACTACGACCAGGATGGATTTATGCGAAAGAGGTATTTGTTTGCTATTTTGCCAATTTGGAACTGCTCCAGAACGAGAATGGCACAACCTTGTCTGTTTCATTCTCTTGGTTTATAAACAAGGAAGTCAATATTTAGTAAATATAGAAAAACAGCACCTTTACAATGGTGATGGTTCGTTTGACTTGTTTATGTGAATTGTATTCACTGTTTTATTGACTGAAGTTCAAATAGAACTACCCTAGAATGCTAATGACGCAGTTTCGTCCAATCGAGGACCATCCCTTTCTTTAATTGTTTTACGAGCCAGGAAATTAAAATACAATTAAATATGCACAAACAATGGCAGTCTTGCTTCTTTTCATGATCTCTACTTCATATTTTTATGGTTTAAGTTACAAAAGAACTGCCCCACACTGCGAATGTTCCAACCCCGACCATTTACTCCAAATGTTTTACGAACCAGGAAGTAAATATGAACAAACACTGTCTCGGATCTACTTTTGCTTGTTTTTGTCGATTTATTTTTCTTAATTGACCAACAATGGAAGCTTCTTCCTGCTCTCGAATATAAATAGTAGCATCTTCTTGGCATTCTTAATAAACGAAGAAATAGCCTGCTAGCTAACATATGGACAAACAAACCCTATTATTTTAGATTTGCTTGTTTGAAAAATAAAATGATTTCATTGTTGCGCTCTGCTGCTTAATGAAACCAAACCATGCGTGTGATTTGTTCACCGGGGTTCCTCTTGAGTCGTGAAGGGCGTCCTATCTTACTGCACTTCAACCGCTGCGAAATGTTAAATGCGATACTTCAATGTTGCTCCTTTTGTGATTGGATGTATTGCTTTAATGATTCAAACCATTGATTTTGCACAAGCAAGAGGCTAAAAAAAAACAATTCAACAAAGTAAAAGAAAGATGAAGTGCCTCGTTAGCATTAGCAACCCCCCACCCCCTCCTTTTACAAATAATGCTGTGATGCTTTTACAGGAAAGAGTGGCGAGAGCTTGAGTGAAATGTCAGCGGGGTGGAGGGGGGGGCCGTGCACCTTTTTAGCCAGCAACTTAGCGCCTGCCTGCACTTAGCCTAATTGCTCCATGCAGTGATCGCTTTAACGACGAGCATTGATCACAACGCGTTGTCCGATCTCGGCCTGTGTTGATTAACGTGTCAGATGGAAGTGGCTCGGGTTGGCTGTGACGTGAGCCGCCTACTGATAACTTGATGAAAGCATTCTCGAAGCGGTTAGGTTGGAGTGGTTAGGTTGATGAATATGGACCGGGGCCGAACAATTAATCAAATTCAAATCGACATTGCAGTGTAGTAGACTGCAATATTCAAATCGCAAAGGCTGCAGTTTGGGGAAATGGTGTGGGGGGGACTCTGCTTCACTTTGTTCAGTCGGTAGGTTTTATTTTTTAAATATTTTTGTAAATGTTATTGATTTATTTGTATGGCGTGTCTAAAGAGTAAATTTCCTAGACGACGTTTCACTCTAAACAGACTAGATTTGATCTCAGTCTAAGCAGAGTAAAATTTGAGGGTAAAACATTCCGAGTAAATTTTACACTGAAAAAAAAAAATTGGAGTGATATTTATTAGTGATTAAAAAGTTTTTTTTCACTCTGACATTTTAAGTAAATATTATGAGGAGGGTTTTTGAGTACATTTGACTTGCATGGTATTAGTTTATTGAAAAAAATAAAATTAAGAATTAAAAAATAATAATTAGCCACACAAAATTTGGTAGGCATGGCATGCCTATCACGAGTGGACCCACAAAAAAAAGTCCCACGTCGTCCTGCTTGAAAATGCACGGGAAGTCTTATTTGGGTGAACAGTTAATTTAGTTTGAATTATTTCATTCCCGTTCAAAACGGTGAACCAATAAGCTACGGTAAAGTGTTCTTGGAATACACTTAAATCAATTTATTATGAACATTTCTCTCCTTTAAATGCTGCGTTTTGCAGAATTTCTCCTCCAGTGCCTGTTTAAAGCCATTATCATCTCCTCAATGCCTTCTCAAGCTTCACACGGTTTGTTTCGGAACGCTCGGGGGCGAGCGCCCGCTTTGAGGCCCAAGCTTGTCAGGCGCCATCAGAGCGGGTGGATGGTGAGGGGACGGGTCTTGAGAGTCTCGGCGGGGGGGCCACTTAAGCCTGTTAGCCTCATACGATGACACAACGGGAGAGCCACACACGCGGTCAGGCGGGTTGGGAAAACACGACGATCTGCCGGGGCCTTTCGCCGCCAATGTCGGGACGGAACCTCGCGCGCGATGTTCGTCGCTCTGTTATTTCAACTTTGCGCCGCTTGTCATGCACTATTTAAGCTTCTACTCCAGGGTTTAAAAAAATGCAGCGTGGCTGCTGAATGACACGGATGTGTCATTGTAATAATTCATTGCAAATTTGAATAATTGAGGAAAATCCTTCAATAGAGGTCCACTGTAATGGCATGTCGGCACTCGGCTCCGTGATCTGTCCCTGTGGGTCAGCACGATGGGCAAGTGGTTAGTGGTGAGCGATTATTTTCATCCATTCATCTTCTAATTCGCTGATCATCGCGAGGGTCGCGGGTGTGCTGGAGCCTATCCCGGCTGTTTTTCGGGCAGTAGGCGGGGGACACCCTGAACCGGTTGCCAGCCAATCGCAGGGCGCACATAGACGAACAATCATTCGCGCTCACTCTCACACCAAGGGACAATTTAAATTGTTCTGTCAACCTGCCATGCATGTTTTTGGAATGTGGGAGAAAACCGGAGTACCCGGAGAAAACCCACACAGGAGAACACGCAAGCTCCACACAGGAAGGCCTGAGCCGGAATCAAACTCTGCACTGTGAGGTCGACATGCTAACTCGTTGACCACTGTGCCGCCACAATTATATACATTTCAAGAAAGTGAAAGGGCGGTCGGCCATTTTAGATTTGAAGCAGTCGACAGGAATCCTAAAGAGATGCTTTAGGATATATTTTGATTTTTCTGTTCTTTTTTTGTGCCAATACCAGCATCTTGATTTATTTATTTTTTCCCTTTGACTTTCCGTCGCTCTTTTCCTGTTCAACAAACTACTAAGACGTCAAGTGCCACGTCAGCTTCTCGCGCTAGCCGCCGACTGCTTGGCCGCCATATGCTTGTCACTCGTGATGAAAAGCTAGCGTCTGAGGTAGCGCCGTATCGCTTGTTCTAATGAAGGCGATGGTTCAGGAAGAGCGTGTTTGGATTTGTCATTAGCAGCCAGACGCTACTTGAAGTAATCGCTAAGGACAATTAATGACCCCCCCTCACCCCCAATGCCTTTGTGCTGCAGGTATTTACGCAGGCAAAAGTCCACCGCCAGCCTTAATTTATCAATTGCCGAGCGTGCGCCGTCTCGGCTGGTCCTCGGCCAATATTTCATGACGAAGGCAAACGCGCTGTAAATAAGATGCGATTAGAAATGCGCACGCACACCTTGGCGCAAATATGATTTATGTATCCGCTTGAGTCAAGAAATGCAAATGAGACGAGACGTGTTGCCCAGAGAAGCTTTTGCGCATTTATTCCTTCGCCGCAGACAAATGATTTAAGGCCCGCCGGAAAAGATAACCTAAAATGAAAACCTCGCTCGTAACTTGTTTATTACGGGTGATTTAATCTTATTTTTACCTTATGGGATTAATAACATTTATCTATCCATACGGATATCGAATCTGAGCCGCTTTTTATGTTCGTTTAGACAGCCACAACTAACACCAGGGGGAGCTAGAAAACAGAATGCAATTATAAAAAAAGTTTATACTTCATCCTTTTTTTTTTTTTTTACTTAAGCAAGAACATGTGTCAAGAATTCATAAATAAAACCTGAAATACAAATGTAGAACTGACATACCAAAATGGTGGGTGCGTAATTTCGGCTATCCGCGCCTGACAGGAGGAGAAACATTTCAAAGGGGCACGGCCGCTTTGGCGGTGGACCCGAGTGGCCTTAATTGCCCTCCGCTAATTAAAAGCCGCATTTTTTTTTTCACAGCATTTTTCACGGTCAAGTGGCGGCTCAGGTCAATGTAACGTTATGAGGATGATTTCTGCCGCCCCCCGACCCCCACCCCGCAAGGCAGTCCAAGCCGCTAAAGTTAGTTAAGTGATTTTGTTACTTGAGGTTTTGTTTATCGTGCATAGAGGAAGCAAAATCTACATCAATCGGGAGAAGTCAATGAGGTTGTAAATGATGCCCGCACTTAATGGAAGCATCTCTCATTTCATGGTGGCTACACCTCTTTTTTTTTTTTTCTTTTCTCTTCCCGTTCCCTCAGGCTTCTTCATTCTGTTGCCTGATAAGATTTTTGTCTCTTTATTGATTGGTTTATTTCACATATTGAACTCTTTGATGACCAGTGATGCTTCTTGCCCCCCGGAACCTGCAGTGGTGATTCTGTGAAGAGCAAATCTTAATTATGCGGCTTGAAAGTTGATTTTCCGCAGGCATTTAAAAAAAAAACAAAAAAAAACCCACCTAAAATGACCACTTGCTGGGAAATCATAAAAATTGATTTTGAAAGTTCTAGAGCATGAATTAAAAAAAAAAATCAGCATTTCTCAGGTCTACTTTGCAACATTTTCCCTTTTTTTTCCTTTCATCTTTTTGAAATAAAGCCGTATTCTCGCAGCCTACAACGATTCCCTCGGGTTAGATTTTGCCAGGAGGCACTTTTGTACTTTTTTTTTTTTCTTTTTCTCCCCTGCACAATCATCACGACCGGCCCGAGAGAAATACGACTTCATCCCGAAAGCTACCATCCTTCCTCCATACTCTTATTATTAAGTCTTCCTTTTTTAACACTTGCAGAAGTTTTGCCGGAAAACTGTCACTGCTGATATTCAGCCGGCTGCAGATCCTGGCGTTCCGACACTATAACAATTATTCCACCCTCGTTTTTTTTTTTTTTTTTTTTCCACGCTGTCAAAATGGAGCTGCTGAATACTTCTTATTGGCATGGTAGCCTATTTTTCCCCCAGAAAAACCCCAAGAGAGAACACTTGAGTCTGTGTTTTATTCGCGCGTGGGTGTAGAAATATAAGTGTTGGGGTGGGGGGTGGGGGGGTGGATTCTCCTTTTTGAGCGAGGAGTAAGATGTGCGCGCGCTGAGTGATGCTTTATTCAAGATCTTCTCAGGGTTGAATGTGGAATTTGCTCGTGATCCCGCAAAGCCTCAAGACGAGCAGAGGGAGCTCCCGCTTGCACTCTGGCGCAGCCCAAGTGTCACATTTACACCACCGTGTCTTGTTTTTACACCAAAATGTCGTTTTGGCGCCCCAATGACACGTTTCCGCGCCGTGACGTTGTAGTTTTGCCATCGTCATGCCATGTTTTGACATGGTGATGTGATACTGTGCTGTCGTGTTTTTTTTTACACCACAACGTCGAGTCTCAGATTCCAGGAGGAGCAGTGTGTTTTTTTTGTCGGAACAGTGGGCCAGGTCTACAGCCTTGTCAGGGTCCTCAAGGAGTTCTGTGGGGTGTGCTTGAGGAGTACTGCAACCCCCAGAGTAACCTCTGCAGTCGTACCTCTGCTCTTTCCATCCAGCTTAATATCTTTTACTCATTTTTACTTTGGTGTCCAGTCCCTGAGTGCTTTTCCGACTTCCGCAGCCGCACGCCTCCGGTTTGACCTTTTCCCGCCACCCAATTAGCCAACGCGGCACGCTAATGTTCTGGACATTTGCGCTCGCTTTATTGCTAGCTTCCGCCCGCCCTGGCGCCGTCATTGATCTGGTCTCCAGATTGCCGCGATTCTGCTTATTACGTCTCCAGAAAAAGCTTCTCCTTCATTGCGACAAAAAGAGGTTCCTCGTTTTCATCACGTAGAGGCCAACTCACAGCAGGATCGAGGGAGCAGCATTTGGTTTTGCCGTTGTTAACGTCGTCAAGTCACAGAGCTTTCTCGTTTCCGCAGGTGTGCGACGGGAATACGCCCCCGAATGTAATTTGTCTGTGATGAGCATCGCCGTCATCCAGCAGAGACTGAAGGTAAGACGCGCGAAAATGACGAATGCTAACTATGCTAAAGCTACATCCAGTGGCGATGATGTGTCGCCGTCCTCAAATGAAGGCGTTAGTTTTCTTGCATTTAGAATTTTTTTCTTGAATGTTCCTAAAGCACTCACAAACGTTAACATCTTCATACGTTGAAGGTTTTATGATTTATGATTGCGTGTGTGCCGTTCGAGTTGATGCTCTCGCTATTAGAAATTGCACCGTGCTTGGTTGTCTTCTCCGATGAATTGAAATAAAACCAAGTCCGTCCAAACCTCAAAAGGTTAGAAATGACTCGGCGGCGGCGGCAGCGTTGACAGACACAATCCGTTTCTTTTACAACAAGTAACGGTCATGATCGGCGCGGCGCGATCTGTTTACTCGGAGACTCGCGATGACGACGCGCAGCTGTCAGGCCTCATCATTCTCTGCGCTTACCCTCCTATAATGACGGATGACAATCCTCCTCCGTGCGGAAACGCGACTTTGCCCGGTTTGCGCGCGGAGACCGCCGCGTAAAGGCATGCTGCGGACCCGCTGCGGATGAAAGATTGCGGGGCACCATGGGAAGCGTGGCCTTCGTCCTTCCTGCTGAGTGGTGCAGTAAATTACAATTGGGGTTTGGGAGGCGGCTCGGTGGCACTGCGCAGCAAACTTTCGTTCTCAAGGGGCACGTGTATTTCTCCACGCCCGCACTGTGCACTTAATAAATGCCCCACACTCGGGCTTGGCGATACGACTGAGAAGTATATCTCGATATCAGTATTTCATATTGGTCGATATTCATATATATTGAATTTTTATTTTACGTTTTGTAACGATTGAAAAATAAGGAAACGTAGAAAAAAAGGCCACATTTATGTCATTTTATTGCAACGTAATACTTCACCTTTAATAAGAAGTCAATGCAACAATGAACTCGACTCATTACCGGTCATTTTTTTTTTTTTTTGCACATGGGTACGCCACACGAATCAAACATTTTATCAAAGACATTTGGTATCGATCACATATCTATCGCGAGATATATTGATTTTGAATTATTGCACAACCCTACCCCGATCTACATTGTGATTGAATAATATAAAAAGAGAGCTGAATTAAATGTTATTAATGTCAAATGATGCATCAATAATACCTAAATGCAACATTCATGTATTGTTGATGTGTAATAACTTTTTAGCTGCAATATGTGCTAATTAAATGACCCATACTACGCTGTTCTTGTATAACATGGGAGGCAGGCTGAATTTATGGTTATTAACGCATAATAATACATTAGTAATGCCTTGATGCATTATTAATGTGCAATGTGTAACTGCACTGCATTATACAGAAAGCTGCTTTTCAGTTTTTGTTGTTGTTGTTGTTTTTAGCTACTCTACACAGGGAGACTGAAATATTAGAAATCGCTGTTTATTAGGTCGCATTGGCCAACGTGGGGGTACGTCATATATTGCCTGACGAGTGAGCAAAAAAATTAAATAAATTACCCTCCCTGACCTGCTGACACAGCACAATGGATGATATGGCCGACGCAGGGGTTTTGGGGTGGTGGCAATGAGGTGACCCTTGAACTTGCTGTAAGATGTGCTATCATGATGAGGTGCTTGGAAGGTCAGGTTTTCCTCCCAAGGACCCCCCCCCCCAATCAATTATCTCCCCCCCCCCACTGGTGAAATTACGACGTAAGAAGCGATGGTGGTGGGTGTAGGGGGAGTTGCGTCCTTAAGCGTGGGATCGTAAGAGGCGGACACACGCTGGCGCACAGCGGGGGGGGCTCCCAACAACATATTCAAGCTAATAATGCGTGCAAATGGCCCCTTTTTTTTTTTTTTGCAGTGTGCGAGGCATCACGGATGATTTACGATGCTGCTTTAAGGCACAGGTGTCAAAGTCAAGGCCCGGGGGCCAGATCTGGCCCGCCACATCATTTTATGTGGCCCGCGAAAGCAAATCAAGCATGTCAACATCCATGATGCTTGCTCAAGTCTGAGCCAAAATTTCAAATTGTCTCATCTAACCCATGATCACTATTTGAACAAGCCATTATTCTTGACTTCTGACTTCAAAACAAGTTATCCATCAATCTGGTGGTGGCGGTGGTGAAACAATTGGTTTGACAACAGTCATCACGGGACGCCCCTGCTTTCAGGTATCCATCCTGTAGTTTGTGGTTAGCCGTCTCACAAGAGCAGCAGCATGCCATGCATCTGGCAGAGATTACGAAGCGCGTCCTCCTTAGTATGTCTGAGCCAAGTGAATTTATTCAGCTACTGCGGACGACAACCGCTGGCTCGGTGTTTTGAGGAAAATGTGAAAAAAAAATTAGGGAAAAAGCGACGTTACGCTTTGCCTCCTTGTCCCGTAGTGAACCCATGGGCTCCGCACTCTTTGATGAGGCTTGCGACTTTCCGACCAGATAAAAACCCACTTCTTATCAGTTACATCAATGTTTACTTTTTTGACAGCCTGTAATTACTTGGCTGCGCCGTTTCACTGGCATAACTTGCCACTCCTCATCCACCACGTCCCCTTGCAAAATATCGACTTGTCACTAAAAAGCAAGTTAAAAAAAAAGTAAGATCCTTTTTTTTTTTTTTTCTGTCTTGCTTTCAAACACGTATGTATGCAATCTAGCCTTGAGGCTAATGCTAGGGAAAGCCAGTGATGTTTTAGCGAAAGCAAACCAGGAGGTTAACCGGTGCAGGTCACGAAATGAAAGAGCACACAATTAGGCAGTGACGACTTTTTGAACCGATTCGAGTGGTACAGAAAACACACTAACGAGGTAAAATGAACACCAATCGCACTGCTAGCCTTCCCGCTTCAAGCCAAGCCTTAACCTCCCCGACGACATGGCAGACAAACAAACACCAATCGTGAGATTCAAAACGATCGTAGCGACGGCGTCGGTATTTAGCATTGAGCTTCAATCGGTGTAGTTATTTAATCTCTCCAATGTACTCTTGCGTCGAATGGCGCGCTTTCGCTTTTAATTGTAATTGGCTAAATGCTAAGTAGCTTATTGCCGAAAGTAAGCAAACATTTTTATGTTTGGAGTGTAGTGTGAAAACAATGGAAAACAACGCTTTGTCCGAGACTTCCCCCCCACAAAAGGCCGGTTTTAGTGTGTGTGTGGGGCTTTGAGCCAAATTCAAGCAGCACGGCTTAAATCAACAAGGCGACGTAACGCTTTTCGCATTCAAAACGGCTTTATTAGAAGAAAAGAGCCAGCTGGTCTTTGAACATCAGCGAGTCTTTCGAAAACCTTTTTTTTTTTCCCTTCTTTGTTGCAGTTTGTTTGAAACGCCCTACGTCGCGTTTTTTGTTTTTGTTTTTCCCGTGTCCAAGGTTCTCCTCAAAGTGAAAGAAATACTCTGATCCGAAGTTGTTGTTGTTGTAGTTGGTGTCGTTGAGAACGCCGAGTCCTCCCAAAATCATTTTCTCATCTCGTGTGTCTGGCACGTCAGCAGCAGTGTTATTTAAGGCTTTCGACTTGCTATCGATTTTCATACTGGGTGTCTTCATCCTCCCCCGCACCCCCCCAAAGGTTGTTGAGGGTCTTTCGGAGGTATTTATTTCCAGGCCCTTGGTTTTGAGCTGTCGCAGGTGATGTCATCGTGGTGGGTAATCATTTGTGTGACCTTGTTCTCTCCTTCTCCCGTTTTTAAAAGGAGAATCAGCGTTTGTGGTTCGATGTATCATGTCAAGACATTTTGTCAAGTGGCTCTGCTGTCATGATTGATAACGGTGACCTAATAAAGCCGGCCAATGACGGTGCACACACATTGCCAAGAAAGCGTCACGAGTTGCTTCCCGTCGTTCCCCAAAAATGTAACGACAATTGACATTTTTTTGAACTTCATTTATAATTCCCACGTTCCTGAAGAATTATCTACTAACATGAAATGATGAATGTTTCAAAATAGAACTTGCTGATGTGACGAGTAGAGAGCCCCAAAAGTGCGAAAAGCGGACATCAGCTGATCGTGGATAGGTTGAAATTTATATTCGCCAGCGCCGCCTTCCTGACACACGTTTGCAATCTTTCCTCGTGTTGGACGTTAATGGCTGCCTACACACACACACACACACACACACACACACACACACACACACACACACACACACACGCACGCGCACGCACACACACACACACACACACACACACACACACACACACACACACACACACACAGACAAACTACTTTTTGACTATAGGCAAGTTGAACAACAAGCATTTCAGAAAGAGTCCATGTAAATGGATTCGAACCAAAAAGTTCAACACAGGTGAAGTGTGCTTGGGCACTTATTCTTTGAAGCATCCCAGGAGTGACGCAAGCAGTTTGCAACAAATACGATTTGTTCCGAGCGGAAGGTTTCCCACCACTGCTGGACCCAAAGGCGTCTTCCGCAGCAACTCGTCGAAATTGCCCCAAGTCAAAATCTTAACGACGTGCACACGAACACAAATAATGAGGTTGGGAAGGGCGGGGGGGGGGGGAC
>NW_017806233.1:261643-271643 GCF_001891065.2 Hippocampus comes
ATGTGTTTACTTTTTTAGTTTTGATTTTGAGCAGCAAATTTGGGGTTACATATTGGGGCTCACCAGGAATGCATAGGCAAAATTGCACAAATTTTCACTTGAAAGAATAGTGGCGATCTTGGGATTTTTTTCTGTTCAATTTTCAAACTGTGTAAATTTAATACACTTCATCTTCAGCATGTTTAGTGCCACTTTCGTAAGTAACCACGCCCCGTCCAGGCCACGCCCCCGTCCAGGCCACGCCCCTTCCGCTTTTTTCATCACTCGCCATTGCCATGTATGTACGTGAAATGGAAAAAAACGTAAACTGTAACTCACCTGACCTGGTTTTCGAGATTAGTCTCGAATTGAAACAACGAAACTTTGCATTTAAATCCGTTAACGTCATTGAACACCCTTTTTTTTTTTTTTTGAGTTCTTGAATTCTGTCGTGTTTCTTCCCTTCGGAACTTGTGGAAATAATTGTGGCAAAATGAAACAACCCATAGAATAAAGATTACTTATTTGCTAAATTAATTGTGTTGCACCTATTTTCCTGAGTACACCAAAAAAAAACCAACTGATTTTCCTTAGGTCCCAAACCATTTTTTTTTTTTTTTGCAGCTACGAGTTTGTCTTCTGATCTCTGGAGCGTATTGGGAGCATCCCGGCACAGAGCCTAGGGGAACGCCTCCCCTTACAACTCACCTGCGCGCTCCCCTTTCTTTGCTTCTCTTTTCTGTCTCCGGGCTGTGTTGTTTTGCTTGTGCCCAAAAAAATCAATAGCTATTACACTCGAGAGAAGTCGGCGTTCCGTCTCCGCCTGCCTGACGGCTGTCATCTCCTTTAATTGCTGCGCTAATATCGTCCCCGCTCGGTCTGGATAGAGGTCAGCAGGCCTGCGGGCGCTCCTTCCTCGCCAACTCCTCTTTCTCCTCGGTGCTCCAACATGAGCGAGTACGTTTGGTTTCATCCCGCCCGTTGCATTTTGACCCAAGTCGTAGATGCTTGTGGAGGCTCTCAGTCGTACAGGAAAGTTCCATCGTAGAAAGGGTTCTGTCCATGAGTCTAAACACAATATTCGCAATCAGTTTTCTGAATCTGAATATTGTATTTGTGGAGTAAAAGTGAACTCAAAACTGTGATGTCAGCATTTTTTTTGGGGGGGGCACGGCTTATACAGTAGCACGTTTGCGGATGTACCGAATGATGTGTCTTTATTGCGTTTCTTATCCAAGCACGCATGCAAAAATAGTCAGCCAATGGTTTTCGACCTTGACTTGATTTTCCGGTGAAAGCTTCCAAGTTGGACCTTATGTGGACCTCAGATGTTGGACGTGTTGACGCAAGGACGTCTTCCCGTCATGGCGTCTTGCCTAAGATGGCCAGAAGAGCACAGTTGCTTGAAGCACATTGTTCTCTGGCTGCCATGTGTGCGTGCGTGTGTGTGTGTGTGTGTGCGTGTGTGTGCGTGTGTGTGCGCGCCTGTTGTTGGCTGGGCTGGACGAAGCTGGTGGCACTGTCTCTCAGACCATCTGCCGCCCCGCTGCTCGCCTCGCCGACCTCCTTCACATGCCAATGCCAAAAACATGAGGATGGTCCTTCTGTTCCCTTTTGGACGGCTTCATTACCTTCCACCTACGAGCTGATATTTTACGATCGACACAAATGAAGACTAGGGCCTTGGTTCTTTTAAAATTGGCACAATATCGGCCGATTTTTTTTTTTTGTTGTTGTTGTTTTACACATGAACCCATTACAACCTAAAAAAAAAAAAAGATAATGACATTCAAACTCACCCACTGCCCTCAAAAAATCTGCCGTTTTTTTTTTTACCAATTTCTCTGTGCAATGTTAAACACTTTTTTTTTTTTTTTTGCAAGCGATGACAAATCTGTCTGTCCGTTTGCCGAGGTGTTGACATGGTCAATGTTCAGAGCCTAAAGTGCAAACTCAAACTATTCATCTAATCGGTTCCCTGAGCCCGTTTGTAACCTGTGATGCTCCGATCGATTCTTCTTCTGATATTGGTGGAAAAAGTGTGTGATCAGTAAGCGCGATCAAAGCGATTCATGGCCGATCGATCAATCACATTGATATTTATTCTGCATTTCACATTTTAATACATATGACAACTCCACGCCATGAGTCTTCACATTTATACTCGATGGAAAGATGGCGGCTTTTTAATTAGTTTTTTTTCTTTCTTTCGCTCTTTGCTGAATCTACTGAGACCTCTCGAGTTGTCACTTTTATTGAGCATTAGCGTGTCAAACTCTGGACGGTTTGAGGATACTCCAAGCATAATGACGCTCAAATTAGTCCTCAGTGTTATCATTTTTTTTTTTCAAGATCCTTTTTCTTTCTTTTTTTTTTTTTAAATACGCTTAAATGTGAACTAATTATATCATATTTGTGCCGGCTGTGGGAGTCTGGTATTCGCCACTGGCTTCCAAATGAGTCACTGAATAAATGAATCGAATATATTTTCTCATTTATTCAATTGAGTCTGGGATTAGATTCTCTCCGCCTGTTTAATATTTCATGGGCGCACTCGCGTCCATTAGTGACATTTGGATGTTCTTAAACTGTAGCCCCCCATGCAATATCTCAAGTTATTACAGTCTGTTCGTATCGCCGTGTTCCAGTTGGAGAGCAAAATTCAGCTGACAAACCCGCTTAAAGTTGCATGGAATTTCCCGCAGTCCAGTACATGTTGGATCTCGCCATCAAACATGAAATCGGTGCAGGCTCATTTTTTGTAGATCGAATCGTTTCAAGATAGGTTTTCAAAAGGGATAATTAAAAAAAAAAATCATGTTTCTTGGCCTCCGCTGTAGATCTCTCTGAGTGCGTGGGCGTGTTTTATACGGCGTATGCCTATCGAGGGACAAAGAGCGGGAACAGGAAGTCGCGCTTGTTTGTTACTTATTAGCGATTCCGCTCAAACGAGTTTGTTTAGCACGTACTTAATTACCTCCATCGCATTAAACCTCAGAATAGACACGCCTGTTCTTGGCTTGGCGGCGGCAACGGCAGCCCAGCTCGCCCATGGCGCTGATTTGATGTGAGCTCCGCTAGACAATTTGCAGTTTATTACTGCTGTGTCCGGCTCGCTCCCTGATGAGATTAATCAATGTCTGCGAATCGCGGGGCGATGCGGCGTTCGCGCTCGCCGGGAGCTCATATCCGAAACGATCCGCCCGGCCGGCGGATCCGCGATCTAAGTTTGCGTTGGGAATCGTGATGGCCAGCCGACAAGGGACCGAGGCGGCCCCCCCCTCCCCAATCTCCCCAAACCAATTTCAACTTAAAGACTCTTCAACTCTTTGTTGTTCTTCGAATGGACTTGGACTTTAATCGACAGCCTTACCTTGACTTACAAGTTTCATTTTTTTTTCCGAACCAAGCTTGGAACTTAATTCACTTGCATGCTAACCAAACATTTTCCGTGTTAAATAAACTTACACTCAGGACACACTTTCTACAACCCACTCATTTGATATTTACCGTTGGCAAGTTCCTCACATTTAGACAATTTCAAATTAACTATCGATTAATTCGATCATCCACGAGTTGTCAATTAATCGTTGCATCTCTTTATTGAAGTGACTGACAAATCTGAATATCCCCAGACAATGAAATGATGTCATGACTTAAGGGGGCGTGGCCTAGTGAGTGATGTCAGATGTGAGGGCGTTAAACGGCACGTAACTTTTGAGCGACGGTCCCGCCGTATCTCATAATTGTGCTTTGGGCGGGCCAAAAGAGAAGGCGACAGTCTTTTTTGTTTTCCTGCAACACTTTTAATTGTGTGAAGGGAAAGTGTTGACTTTGATTGATTATTTACCCCTTTTGCTATTTGTACACAAACCCACACCTGCACACTTTTGCACACACACTCGCTGAGGCTTGATGAATTATGTATCGCTGCACTGGAAACAAAGCAATCAATATAAGATGTCTGCCCCGGCTATTGAGCACAAACACCGGCAGCGCAAAAAAAGACTCGGATCAGGTGTTTATGGAGGCGATGTCGGCGCAAGTATTGGGACGCGGCCCGTAATCAACTAATCAATCACAAGTGAGATTAGAATCCTGACCAAAAAGAGCTCAGCTACACTATACCACTCCTCGTACCCTGGCGTTGAAGAATCAGATTTGGTCGTGATGGATTTCTTTCATTAAAAGCTGTGAATTGTTCCAAGACAAACGGATTGGTCACCAGAGACTGTGCGATAGAATGACAGACACAAAAACCAGACCAAGGTTTTTCCAGAGACATGTAGACCACGCAGGCTTTCGTTAGCGTCCTCCGTTAGCTTGCCCGGAGCCCATGAGACAGATGCGGCTGATTATGAACGCCCGATTGCTGGAGGAAAACGATCTCGGTGAAGGTATCGGCGAACGTGGGGAAACGTCGGCGAGCAGCACCTGCTCCCCAGACGAGCACCGCTGCCCGAACAATGAGCTGCAGGCTTATAATTTTCTGCACTTTTTCTTTCGATGCCGTCAGCCCTCCGAGCGAGGTCGGGAAATTGCCATAACAACGTGGATGCTGCATACGATGTGATCATGTGAATATTGACGGCATGTAGAAATGGATGAACTCCAGCAAATCCGATGGGTAAGATTAAAAAAATAAATTAAAAAAAAGCTATGGAACACAAATATCTGCATTGACTCGCATACGTTCAATCAAAAATCTGTTTCACGCCGTGCGGGGCAAGTTCACCACGTCACGCCAACACAGCCGAGGGGCATTTTTGTTTTTCCTCGCCCGCGCGACGAAACGACGCTTTGTGCTTCAAAGTTGATTAGCATTGTCGAGCGCAGCTCGCCGCTGTGAAATAAAAATGTAAAAAAAAAAACACGACATTGCGCGGTGGCCTGCAGGTGACTAATGCTGTTTTCCTTTGCCGCACGGCGAGTGAGTGAGGCAGGCGCCACAGGGAGGTGGATCAATGGCAGCATGTGAGCCTGAGAGAGACACAAAACCCTCGCCGTCGTCGTCGTCTTTTTTTTTTTTTTTTAAGCAAGGTAGAAGTTTGAATAATTTATTTTTATTTTTTTGCCGTGCTGCAGACTATTTATCAACATGGAGGCTAACTTGCCGCTTAGGTTTTGTTTTGCAAGAGAAAATCTCCAATGGATGCTCCGACGTGAAAATCCATAATTGCCTTTAGATAATAACACACTCGTCTCCAGACAAAGAAAAAAGACGTCTACGACTCTTAATTGTGATATTTGGGCTCAACTTTGACCCGTTTTCTGTCTCTTTAAAAGTTTTAAAAGCATTTTGCTTCTCCGCAATCACCTCTGCGGGGAGTTTGATCGGTCAAAGATCAACGCACCACTTTGCTTTTCCTTTGCCGGATACGAAACTACTGCAAAGTTTCTTCAACAAACGTCTCTTACATTGAACCGACCCAGCAGAACCAAAACTAGAACCTATACGAGAACCAAATCCAGAAGTACTACGTCAACTAAAATCAAAACTCCAGCACGAACCATAACTAGAAGGAGAAGTATATTCCACTTACAACCAGAATTAAACCGAGTAGAACCACATCTAGTATTACAACCAGACCGAGTCCCAGTACGAGAACTGCATTGATTTTCTCTCCCCCCCAATCAAAAGGGTGTCATGGAAATACAAACGTACTTGGCCTTGGTGGAGGTCTGCATACCACAGTCATGTTCCGTTGTATTGCGCTTAAAGGCTCTTAAAATTTAAATGTGTGGCCAATTATTTCATTTTTTTTTCCAGCCCTTTGGCGAAGACATTTCCTCGCTGTCAGCAGTCAGTGTTTCATGCGTCTTCCGAAGGTCTGCCGATATCTCCCAAGGCAGGCAGGCACGCACGCACGCACGCACGCACGCACGCACACACACACACACACACACACACACACACACACACACACACACACACACACACAGCAGGTGTCTGCCTATCCCCCGTTGCCATCTTGTGACCGTGTTTGCTTGAGTGACAGCTCTTAGTTTGGTCTGGGTGTCCGTGGTTACGGCCCAAGGGCTCGCGCCCAGGGGAGCCTGACCTTGTCAACGCATCCTGAAAGCAGAGATGGATGGCCCCGAGCCTCAAACCCCCTCTGCCCCAAGCCGTGAGCACCGAGCTCATTTTTGCCCCTTTGCGTCGCTCCGCACCAAAAATGAGCTTCAATGTTAGTCTCTCAATTGACTCAATGGAGGGAAAAAAAAAAAATAATCCACACTTTTGAGTCAAACGTCGTCGTATCCAAAACTGTGTCCGCTGTTCTCTGGCTAACCATGTTTGGTTACTCGCACGGTGCTGTTTAGTGACCGTGAGGTGACCTCGCCTCCTCGCCCTCCGTACTCTGTATCTCCCCCACCTCGGCAACCCGACCGCACGCAGCGCAGGGCTCATTACTATTTGATGAGCGGGAAGGGGCTCGTACGGCCGCGTCTTTCCACCGGCCCCGCAGCGAGTCAGCACTTTAGCGATGCTCTGCTCGAGGGGTCGCCCGGCGGGCATGTCGCTCCTCTTACGCCACCACCTCGCCCGTTGTTGTCAAGATGACTGCTATGTCGCCAACTGCCAGTGACCCCGTGCCGAACCCCTTCCCGGATCTATTTTTAAAGGCTTTACTATTTATGCCTACTCTGTTTTGTTTGAGGAAGAACGCCGCACAGTGTAACGAACCGTATTTGCTAAATTAAATTGGACACCTCGTGATAAGGCAGCACATGTCTGTCATTCCTCCGAGACAATTAGCGAACGGTATGTCGGTTGCGTAGTTATTTCAAAATAAAGACCGCAATTGTTGTACTCCTGAAATCCAATTTAATTTATTTTATTTGCAAAATCTAAAAAAAAAAAAAGATCAGGCTGCAGCATTTTAAATCCAGATATTGTTTTGCTGTTTGACAAACAGAAAGTAAACCTCAAATCTGACCGCAGCTATTACTAGATTGGCAACTAGAACCGTCAAATTAAAAGCTGAAGTGGAGAACCGGAAGTACAAGCAAAATAAAAACAAAGCTCGAGCCAGATCTCGAAATGGAAGCGCAGTTAGGACTTAACCACAAACAGAAAATAAACCTCAAATCTGACCACAGCTATGACTAGATTGGCAACGAGAACCGTCAAATTAAAAGCTGAAGTGGAGAACCTGAAGTACAAGCAAAATAAAAACAAAGCTCGAGTCAGATCTTGAAATGGAAGCGCAGTTAGGACTTAGGACCATAACCGCACAAGTTCTAAAACCTCAACCGGAAGTCGAACCAAAACAAAATCAAAAGTACTGCAACAAGAAATGACAAACACCAAAACTCCAACGACCACCCAAATTAGAATTCAACCCAGGATGAAGAAATAGAAAAACCAGAAGTCCAACTAGAACCAGAACTAGACAAGACACGAGTTTCCAGCCTTAGGATGGTTCTGATTTTACTAAGGGCTACTTTTTTTGGATTTTTTTTGAGTAGCCTACGCCATGGACAGCATCGCTAAGCTACTGCTAAGCTAGCCTTGCCTTGAGTTGTGGAAGCTGTTTTTCCCCACCAAGTGTTCTGAGTCTGGGAGACTCCGAGCCGATCAGCGGCCCTCTTGACAAGTCATTGTCTTTTCCTAAGCCGCGGTAATTCATCAGCGCCACGGCGCCGCCTGTGGATGATTGCGTTTTGGACAGAGCAATCTCCGCCGTGTCATAGACGCTTTGGTTTTGGCGGCGCCGACGCAACCTCGGCGGCAAATGCGCAGCGACGCCCGAACGGCGCTCCGGCCTTGCAAATTGAATCCGGTGCTGCGGGGATTCGCTGTTTGGACTTTCGCCAGGCGGTCGCCGCTTTGCTTTTGTCCTGTCGTTTCTCTCGTGATTCAGAAGGAAAATGAAAAATGGGCACGGTGAGCCTCTTCACATGCATTTGAATCATAAGTTAAGGTTGCAGTTTTGGGGATCACATTGGGGGTTTCATGCCAGACCGTTTCAAGCAAAGCTTTCAAACGAGGGTTCTGAGACACGATTAAGGTCGGTCGGGTTTGTGTTTTTAAAATCGAATTTCAGCTTTGGGTTCAAGTTAGCGTTTGACGTCGATGTTTCAAGACATGGTCATGGTTTTGATTTTGGGTTTCAAACTTGGGGTTAAGGTTTCCCCATGAGGGTTTGAAATCACGGTTGGTGTTTCAAGCCCAAGTTCAGGTTTCAAACAAACATTAGGGTTTCAAGTCACGGTTGCGGTTTCACATTCGATTTTCAAGCCGGGGAAGCCGAACATTAGAACAGCCCGTGGCTTCCTAGTGCTCTGCATCCTAATGGTGCGTCTTTCCCTGCCATACGAGCAACGTCACCGTTATATCCGCTGTCGGCGTTTAACAGGTACTTCTTGTACTACGCGTGATGAAGTCCAATAATCTCCGCTAACTAACGTTTTATGGGGAGATTTCCACACTAAAGCGGATCTAATGTGCGGCGGATGGCCACTGCGGGATGAGTAATAAGGAGTAAAAAGTGTGTGTGTGTGTGCGTGTGTGTGTGTGTGTGTGTGTGCGTGTTTTCATCTGGATGCTGATGATGGACTCGAGCTGCTCATATGTCTGCGGTCAAAGCGCCCATTCACAACCTCGCACAAAGGAGACGAGAGCAGCGCTCGCGCAGGAACAGAGAAGAGAGGCATTGTGTCCATGCTCAAATTGCGACGGAATTTTTTTCGTTGAGGTTCGGGTTTAGAGGGTTAGGGAGTGTTGAGATATCACATGAATGTTAGGGTCTCAGATAAAAGTTTTGAAGGGAGTTGAGGGTTTCAAATGAGTGTTTCAATGCAGGGTTAGGGTTGAAAGTGAGGATTTAAAATCAGACTTTCGAGCCTGGTTTCGGATTTCAAGTTAGGGCTTCAAGTCGGGGTTAGCGTTTATAGCAGTGTTAAGGGTTTTTAACCAATGCTTGTGGTCTATAATACAGTTTTAACAAAGGTTCTCAAACCAGCGTTAGGTTAACGGATAAAAGCAAGTTGACTTTTCGCACAGATCTGATGAGTTGATTTCTGTATTGTGATGCAAAATTGGTGATCCCTTTTCACTATTTGCCCGTCGATCACTGACGTCATTGACCCGATCCGCAAAATAAAATGACAACAGATTAGATTAACCTCATTACACAAGCATGTAAAGACGTTTTGTTTTGTTTTGTTTTTTACCCCAACTCGCTGATTAGTAAACAGCTCCAAAATAAATCTTGATTGTGCACAGCCCAATTTCAAGATCTTCTAAAAGATTCGGGTTCAAGCCAGGGTTGAGGATTCACGTTGAGCTCTCGAATGTGATCCCCCGCACGAGCTCGCCCTACGATGTAACTCAATCGTCCGTAATGAACAGCAGCAGTGCTTCTAAATGGCCGCCCTGTCTCTTTAAATGAGTAACCGTCATGTTGATTCGATTTGCTCGGTACGCTCCCCCAATTGCACTGACTTTGTCACAGCGCACGATGCTAATCATAAAGACGGAAAACGATAAGAAAATGCAATGGGGCTCTCTGGAAGACTTCAGCGAGGAACGCATTTGTCCAGCAGATAGTTTGTGTCTGTTTTGTATTATTATTTTTTTTTTGTATTCTTCTCTCTCCGCATTCTGTGCTCGTCTCCGAGCTCTATTATGTTTGATACAAGGAGTGGCATCATTTCCAGAATGCCGAGTCAGCCGTTCGAATGCATTGTTGATTGTCCCGTTAACTGCTCTATGCCAACATTATTGAGTTATTTGGCGCCAGGCACCTGTTTTCTCAACCGGATTAAAAAAAAAAAAATACGTAGGCGTGCTAATCAATGAATAAATCTGGCTGTTGTTTCTGAAAACATTTGATTCAAAGTATTGACTCGCCATATCGAAGCGTTGTCTTAATTATACGCTAAGCTTATTTGTTAGCTGAAAGCATTTTTATCAACGCCACCAAATGTCATTCGCCTCATGAGTGCGAACGTTACTTGTTTGGTTGTCACCACCAAGGTTGACTAGGTCGTCTTTTTTTGTTTGTGTGAGAAA
>NW_017806233.1:273594-284647 GCF_001891065.2 Hippocampus comes
ATATATATTTTATTTTGAGAGACGTTCAGCATTTTAAGGCCAAAAAATTAAATAAACTTTCCCTTAGTGTGACCTTGTTGAAATGGAGTGGACGCACCACCGGCGCAAGACTCTCGACTCCCCAGCCGGTCCGGCCTGACTGAGCGTTCTGGGCCGTTGTTTTGAGAGGAGACCCGCCGAGAGCGGCTTTTTAAAGGGGGTTTTTCCCGCACTCTGTGTTTATGATGCCGTACGCGCGTCTTTACTAGCGCAACACTCAAGAACACTGAGAATTTTATGGCGCGAATGCCGAGAGATGAGTAAAAATGGCAGCAGAAAAAAAAAAAGAAAAGAAAAAAAAAACATCCCACTTACAAGCAACCGATGTTGTACATCTCCCCCCATGCTGCCTTCAGTGACTAAGTGGACTCTTTGCATCACTTTCTCGGGTTGGCAATATCGTCTCTTATAGGCGTCAATTTTCATTTCTGATTTGACATTTTGATTCGGTGTGAGAATATTTCATTCCGTAATTTCTGAGTGGATTTCTAGTTGTTGTCGGGACAAAATGGACCTGGCTGCGTATTTGGCGGTTTAGTGTAATGGAGCATGCCGGGCGCCTTCGCAACAGAATACATAATACGCTGTAATGGTGCGTCTTGAACAAGTGCTCCACGTCTCCCCGGCGCCTTTTAATGGGCGGCTTGAAAAGGAAGAATTGATTTTTTTTCTTTTTTCTTTTTTGCCGGTCTTGTATGTCGCGCCAAGAGCCGCTCTCGTAGCATTCCTGCCGCTCGTTTCCCCCCCCCACCATCCACATCCTGTCCCGACAGACGAGACGGGAGTTGCGGAGTTCGGTTTCCGTGATGGCTCCTCAAAAGGCGGCTCAGCTTGTTTCATGCCAGGACAAAATGCTTGTCGAAGATCGTTTTTTGGATGGCTCAGTTAGCCATTATCCAAAAAAGAAAAATCGATGTAGCTAAAGGCCAGATCTCACTGAGCGGCGAAGTTTTTCAAGTGTGTGCAAGCGTAGCGAATGTTGTTTTTTTTTTTTTTTTTTTGTCAGAGTTTGTTCAAGGTCTCAAACAGTCCACGAAGGTCTTTGCAACTGTTTGCAACATTGACCGAATCCTGACAAAACGCCAACATTCGATACGTGCGCACGCACTTGCAAACCTTCGCCGCAAAGTGCGATATGGGCTGATTGAAACACGTTTTATTAGCCAGAGTACCTTCACTTGCCCCCCCCACAACAAAAGTCGAGTCGCCAAACATGCATTTCCGCGACGATTACAGAAGACCAACGAAGTCAATCGTGACCCTTGATGCAGGAAACCAAACCTCTGTTGTTTTATGATGGACTGTCATTTGCACACAAGTTTGGTTTCCGTGAAGAGGCCCTTCGGAGTCTTCGTGAGTCTCGTAGCCGCGGGATGAGGAGGATGAGGATGTTGAGATGCTGTGATAAGCTCCTACAGAGGTGGAGGACAATAGTCGGTGTGCTTCTGCTGGAATTTAATGAGCGGCGTTGCTCATCTGATTACGAGCCTCTGACAGTCTTCTTGCACCGACCAGAGCTTCATTCTTAGCTATGACTAATGAACACTGATATCCTCTCTCTCTCTCTCTCTCTCGCTCTTTTTTTGTCACTTCACGCTCTATTGATTATTGAAACACTCTCCCGTTCCTTCCTTTCAGTTGCCGTTAACCTTCTTGTCGCGTCGCGTTCATTTCGCTAATTTGATTTTCCGACTTGATTGGAGCACCACATCAGCCATCCTCCCACGACCCAATTTATCTTCTTCTTTGGTTGTCAGGGTATTGTTGTGGCAATGTTTTTTGTTTTTTTTTAATTGTCTTGTGTTGATATTGTTAATCTTCAAAAAAAAAAAAAGATCTTGATCTTGATCCAAAGCCTAATTCCAACGACTTTCGGTGGCGCGTGCTACAGAAATGACAGTTATCCGAGGTTTTGTCGAGTGTAAGAGATCAAGGTTTCTTTTTTTTAACCTTTTTGGCTCTGTTTTCTCTGGCCCTATGTTGATTTGTAGGGGCCAATTTGCCAGCTTTTACATTTTTTTTAAACGGTAAAGCTAAGGTGGAGGACAGAAATCGCACTGTGGCTTGACGTTTTTCCGAGCGTTTCGGTTGGCTGAGTTCGGTTGTCTTTTGCTAACGTTTGTAGCATTGTCTTTTTGTCAAATTCCTTCAGTCAATAAAGTGTCAATCTTGTTCTCCCGTTTCTTCTTTGCCACCTTCCCGCTTTCCGTTCAGCTAATGAAATCAGGCGGCGGCAGCCCTTCATCTGCATTAGCGCCATTTGTGAGGCTAAACAGCCTGCTAATTTGCCATCCTTCTCGTTGGTTAGCCTGACACCCATTTGCATAATTTTCAGCGGGTTCCTTTCTGTCAGCCGGCGAGAGGAAGCAGGAGGCCGCCGCCGCCGCCGCCGGCTTGTTTAATCCTCATCTCAATATTTGTCTATCAGCAAAAGGGTTGATTAATGGAACAAAAAAGCGATCCGCCACCCGGATCATTCCTCCCCGAACAGTCAATCGGAATTTATTTTTTTCTTTTTTCCGTGAGACCCTTTGATTGCGCCTCACCTTCGGGGTTATGACTCATGTTGTTGAAGAGGCTTTCATCGCCTCTCGCTGACTGAACCGTCACTTTGTTGAGTGACGTCTCGAGGCTACGTGTCGAGGGAAAAAAAAAATATTAGACACACAAAACCTTCCCGGGTTATCTTTTTTTCTTCCCCTTCACTGGCAGGTGTTCCATTAACCTTGAAGTCAGACGGCGTCTCCAAGTAGCCTCATTACCTTGTGCTTGATGAGCTCTTAGCTCTTGGTGGTGGGAGGAGGGGGGGGGGGGCTCCGTTGGCCGAGCGAAGGGGACGGCATGACACCCCCCCCCTTTACTTTTCGCCTCCGTCCATTAATGAAGAGACGAGGCGTCCTCTGCCAGAGACACTTTGTGCAGTCGCTTTACTTTTTCCATGATCGCACTTCAAGTCTTGCGGATGTTAGTGTTGGGTTCGGGAGTTCTCGAAGATTGAATAAATAATCCAGGATTGGCTCTCTTGGACCCAGTGCTCAGTTTAGCGATTTCACTCAATGTGGCTTACTTTGAAACTTTGTATTTTGAAGAGTGTATGTCGCCATTGTGGTGGCAAGGCGGATGAGCGGTTAGCATGTCTGCTGTACGTTTCTGCAGAATACTACGGCGTATGCTATGCTAGCAAGCCAAAGAGAGTCAGCAGTGTTGTGTGACGACTATACGGGTATCGATGTGATTTTTATCATCCTTCAATTGTTCAAGAACCCGGCTGATTTTCAGTGCAGCGTTGTGTCCGACTGCCTGACGATCAACGATCGGACTTTCAGCAACATTTTCTTTGTCGATGCACGCGCCTCACGAATGTGCCTTGTTATCCACTCCGAGTTGATTGAGAGAAGCACTAAGGTCAGAAATTGGATCGATAGGACCATTTCGCGACCGACCGCCCTTAGAGATGTCGTAATTCTTAAATCTTTCAAAAACGAGTCCTCTGTCAAGCCGGGACTCTGATTTGGATGGATACAAGCACAAAATATCATCTATCGAAATATTTCGCTTGGTTAAAAGGCCACAAGAAGCGCTGAACTGATGTCTGTCCGGCGTTTCCCGGTTGACCAATCATATGGCGCTCAACCCCGATGTCAGTTTTGGACAGGGAGTGCGTTTCCTCCGATCCTACTTTGTGCTTTTTCTACGACACACGCAGGTTATTCGTTTCCTCTGCGCTGCTCCAGAATTCAATACACCATGCGTAAATCCCAGTCGAGCGCTGTTCATTCTTCCGTCCGTCACCGTTTTTTTCCGCTTCAGTAGATTCTTATTGCACCTCAAGCATCAGGTGCTTGCTCATGTCTTGCCAGAAATGTGACCGATCTTTAAATTTATGTTCCCAACACAACACCCCAAAACTCACTCAAGGTCTCAAGGAGCCGTGTTGAACAGGAAGTGGGCCGTTTTGGTTTGAAGCAGCTATTTTGCATGGATACGAGGTACTTTGACAAACTCTCACTCGGGAGTTTGCCCAAGTCAGCTTCAATTGGAAGCAGGTGTCCTTGACTTATAGGCGACGCTAAATTGCCCGGTTATTTTTTTTTGACTACGCAATCTACTATTGGCAGAGCATGGGATAAAAGTTGGAGGATCATTTTGCGGATTCACCGGAAAAATGAAACCCTGATACCAGTTGACACGGAATTCTCAAAAGTCTCAAGGCGCCCGTGCTCAAAGCGATGAACCCACCGTTCCTCCGAAGTCCACCATCAAAACTAGGATTATACTTCGACCGGCTTGATAGTCAGATGAGTATAGAAGGGACTCAAAACCGTGCAGGTAATCTTCACCTATGGAATACCAAATGCAGCATTTTGTAACCGCAGTTCCTTGAAATTTGTTTCACTTCATGCGCCGTCATGTCTGCAACAGCTACAGGTCAACGTGCCACTGAGCGATGCCTATTTACTGTGTGTGCGCGGCATTGGCATTGATTTAACCATTCTCCAGAAAAAAAAAAAGCACAGTAAATGCCATGCAGCCGTACCGCGGCTTGTTTTATTTATGAACACCTTTCCCACTGAGACGTTCATTATCTTGCGTGGTTACAAAGCTCCGGTATAGCAACTGCGGTAGCATCTTTTTATAGCCAATCCCCAAACTGCTTCCGTCGTGGACCGAGTCGGATTTTTAACGCATCTTTTACGCATGACCCGGGGGTATTGTTGATTGCGCCTGCGGTGCCGGCTTGTCATAAATGAGCAGTTGTTAAATTTGCAGGCTTACAAGGAAGCAGCATCGGACACTTTGTGCGTCACAAGGTAACCTTGCTGTCGTTTTGAGGGTGACGGAACGGCGTCAGAGTGTCAAGCTAATTAGAGCCGGACCGAGGCAGATGGATTGGCTATGCCGTGCGTGGGCAGCTAATTAAGCTTAAATTGAGCAAATTGATCAGCGCGGGGTTGGCCAGGATGTGGAAACGGCGCTAGCAAAGCACAATATGAGCAAACCCGTCCATTGCAGATTGCCGCATTTACATGAATTACATGCAACCGTCACACATGAACTGAGTAAGGGATTTCAGAAGGGATCATGAGACGAGCGTGAATAAATGTGGAAGAAATTGACTCAGACAACAGCATTCACGCATGGATGCAATTCGTTGGTGCTTCTTAGTCTGCATCTGGCACACGGTGTCGATGCAGGGGAACAATAACATCTCAAGCTTGTCAAGGTATTATCGAGCGACATCCCAGTTTCAGAAAGCTCTCATATTCTGGGGCTGCTTTGCTCCATCCGGCACGCAGCGGCTTGAATCTGTGAAGGCATTCTGGAGTGAAATGTTCAGCCCAATCAATCACAACGCGTAGAAAACCGGCATCTCCTAAAGAGCTGGCTGGTTTTCAGCGTGACATTGTCACCAGATGCCATTGTCGCGAGTTTCTTCCGTCGTAAACATTCCAAAGATCAACTCCAAGTGGTGTTGTCGCAATAAATGCAAGTGTTTAAGAACCGCAGCCACATCATTAAGCGCTCTGCCAAGTGGGCTCGCTTGACTGCATTGTGCCCACTTATAAAGTTTGGTGCAGGAGGGATAGAGCTGTTAGCTTGTTATTGTGGAGTCACCCCAAACCGTTTAGCGACAGAATCAAAACAGTACGACAACAACAGACAACAAAATTTGCCCCATAAATAAATGACAAACATTGCTCTTGTATCGGAATCTGCATATCAGGCCAGTAGTTGGCAAAGCCACTGTACATACGGTTTGTGTTGTACTTGACTCATGAATAAAGCAATAATTCTCATTCAACAATAGATAATTATTTTTTTTCAATATTCTCCCGGCCTGGCCGGTCCTTGTCCTAGACCCCGAAGTGGCCCAAGGGGCTGGTAACCCGTTGTGTAAAAGGGCTCTCCAGCATGTATGGGGGTCAGTTTCTCCATGACAACAAGCTTTGATTTCCAGAGGTGTCATTTTTCACGCGCGTCTCTCCTCCGGGGACACGCAAATGGATGCGGTGTGGTCGGCGAAGTGGCGTGCGGCGTACACTATAAGTCACTTAGCCGTCGTCACAGGCCACTCGTCCGTTTATCTCCATCCCTGCATCCATTAATCTCCCTTTACTGTAACCCATCCGGTTAGTGGCTAGCCAAAGCCGATGAGACGGCCCATTACTTATTTAGCGCCACTTTAAAAGGGGGGGGGGCCGAACAGTGCTGTGTGTGTGTGGGAAGGTGGTAGTCGGGGGGGGGGGGATTTGGAAGAGATGCTCTCTGTAACAACATTTGCTGTCCTATTTGAAGACGCTGAGATGGAATCAAGTCAATAAAACACGAGGAGAAGGCGTGATGGCCGCGTAGTTAAGTGAAGGTCAAGCTGCCAGGTCGGGGCGTAATCTGCTCGCTTGGATGACGGCGCTGCGCGTTCTAGAGGGGAAAGTCCCCCTCCCCCCCACAACCTCCCTCTGAAAACACTTCAATATCCTCTAAATCAATGTGACCCTCACAGGAGCACAGCACCCAGTTTGTACTGATGTACTGCAATATCTTGGGGGGGGTCGGAGGGCGTTCATCTTCTTTCATATCATGGCGGGCACAAGAAGAGCTTGTTGTGATGCGTTAAGAGTCCATGTAGGAGGATTTGTTTGTGTCTGCATGCAAGGACACGGTGGCCTCTGGTGATGATTCCAGATGTTTACTTTATTACACAACACCCATTAGCTTTTTTTTTTTTTTTTCCTTGAACTTGAAAAATACTCAGTATATAAAAAAACTAATGCTAAAACTAATAAAAACTAAACGTTCTGGAAAAACTACAACTCATAAACAAACAAACCAATCAAAGTCAAACTAAACATAAAACTAAACATAAAACAACCACATTAATTTGCCTTAGGGGAAGCTGCTTATCTTAAAGCTTCCAAACAATCTGTGTTGTTCATTTTCATTCAACACAATATTATTGAGGAATAAAAATGTTGCACTCATTGGCTATTAAAATCTGCTGATTTTTTTTTTTTTTGGCCAATTTGTAGCTATTTTTTTTTGTCTTTGTTTTCACATATTCATACATTACAATACAAGACAAAAACAATAAAATTCAAAAACACTCCCCCAAAAAGGTGATTGCATTCATTATAGATATTTTTAATGACCGTACTCGGCTATTGGAATTTTATCCCGCAAAATGTCCGAATATACGGGCCCTACTCGTTATTACGACTTTGGTCGCTGAGTGAATTAAATACAAATGAGAAGAAAAAAAAACAACCCTGAAATATTCTGTGAATCCTGAACACGCTTCCTACCCCGCCAGCACCTCAAGCTCCCCCACCTCCTGGTCCATGTCTTGTATCACGCACTGTCACTCTGGCAACATATTAAAAAGGCGAGATAGCAGCCGCTCTGTTCTTGCCAGGAAAGTGATTTAGCGCGGGCTTGTGTTGATGAAAGAGCGTGTGGGTTTTTTTTTTTTTCCCTTCTCTACCATTCCGCAATCTCGCCAAGCTCGTTTCTCATTTGGCGTCTTCTCCCTCATCTTCTTCTTCTTTATCTCAAGCCGCGGCTCTGATGTCGTCCAGCAATGTTCGTCGCCCTCTCTTCTTCTTCTTCGCGTGCCTCATTCTCTTTGTTAGTTGGAGGGAAGAAGAAGAAGAAGGAGTGGGGGGGTTTGGACGATGATTCGGGTTTACGCGGGGGTTAGCTTTGAAATTTAGGTTTCATTGGTCAGGGTGGGATTACAGGTGGGCAGAGTTTTAAGGTTAAAGGTCTAGGTTTGATCTTTATGTCGACCAGATTATTCGACATTCTAACAGTTGTGTTCAAAATTATCAATATCGACGCGATACGAAATACTCATATCGCGATATACTTTTCAGCCATATCGCGCCGCCCTCTGTGAAGTCACACTGTTATTTTTAGAGACTATACAAATATTAATTACCTCCGCAAAGGCGCGCTTGTTTGTTTTTTTAACAGATTGAACCGACGGCGCAGACAGACGCGTAGCTTAATCCGGAGCCTGTGCGGACGGGGGGATTGAAGGATTATTGTAACGGCAGGAGGAAGTTAAACAAGGGTGCGAAAGAAAGAAGGTAGGGAAAGTTAATCCTTGTTAATTAATCCCATCAACTATGGCTCGGCTTTGTTCACTCAAACAATCGGACCACTAGTGGGTTTCGAGACAATCGCACTTTGATTTAACAGTCAGCACCACGCGTGAGACTGTTCAATCTCAGGGTTCGGATTTCTCATGCTCAACATTTTTTCCCCCGTATTTTGTCAATAAATTTTTTTTGGGCCACGCGTCGGACTGCTCGGTCATTTGTAACCAATGACAAATTAGCGTCGGAGGCTGCCGCTAATGAGCGATTTTAATTATCGGCTAATCCGCTGGTCATTTGGTGATGAAGGGATCAATCATTCCCTCGTTAAGATGTCAGACAATTGTCGGAAATGATGCTCTCGCGCTCTGGGTAACACAGCTGCTTGCCGCAACGTGGCCATTCTTTTACAGTGGGCCAAGTAGCTCGGTACATTTAGTATTTATTTTTCGGACATTTTTTTTTTTTTTTGTAAGACAAATACCTGGCTTTTGACCTTTTTTCAACCTCCGTGGATCAAATGATGTAAAAAAAATAAATAAATAAATAAGTCATATGGAAGCAAATACTGAGCGTGACTCCTCAATGCAAAATATTTTGACCTAAATCTCTGGTCTAATCTGTTGGGTCAGTTGTTATTAGGATAACCACGGATAGGTGCGAGCTCAATGACCTTCATCCTGTTCCCTTTCGTTTGCTGGCCACGTCAGTCGGAAGCAACGTCTCTAACCCCGCAAATCGAGCAGCGGCGAGTGCTCGCTACCATGGCGGAACCTTGTACGGGTGATCTTCAGTGTTGTATGGGCTTTAATGTAGCATTAGCAACCCTCTCTGCTGATTATCTGGCAGTTCGCACATATTTGTGAGTCAAACGTCTCCCAGTTGCCCCGTTAAACTGGAGCTATTTAAACCGAGCCATCCTCCGTGTCACTATTAATCACCCGAGCAGAAGATATCTGGGCTGCAAAACAGCAGCTTGGCCTGCAGGCTTTTTTTTTTTTTTTTCTCTCCCCTCATAGATGTCCTATATTTATTCCAGGGCCCACTACTGACTGCCTGCTTCTTTTCCGGAGCACTAATGAGCTGTAGCAATTGTAGTAAAAGTACTAATTCTCCCCAAAGCGCCAGGATGAATTGCGGTGACTGATGCGAAACAATCAGTCCCGAGAATGGTGTGGCAGGTATGCTGCGTTCTCCCCCCCCCAAGATGGACTCCCGAGACCACGCTGAGCTTCCGCTTATAATTTACTTGGTTGGCTAAACCTCTGACCATCCATGAATGGTCACCTTTCAGGAAAAACGTGGAGACGGCCTTGGAAAATGTGCATCAGTTCACTTTTTGCAGAAAATCCTCCATTTCTCTGTCAACAAAAGCAATCTGCTAACTGGTTCCTGTTGCAGGGCACGTTTGCCCTTTTCTTGCTTATGTGTGTGTGTGCGTGCGCCTGTGATGCTTTTGACGTTTCTACTCCTGCACCGCTGCTCTATTTAAATGTCAGGATGAACATTGTGTTGTCCTGGAGGATCTGTCAGCATATTCATTGCTTTGTTGTGTGTGTGAGTGTGTGTGCGTGTGTGCGCTGGCGTCTCGCAGCGCTGCTCATTTACAGCAATATCTTGTTCTAGTAGAGCAGATCCACTTTCGGGGAGTCTCATTTATAGCACGCACGCTCGACTGATGGATGAATTGATCATTGGTGCAGTGTGTGCGTGCGTGCGTGTTTGTGTGTGTGTGTGTGCGCGCAGGGCTGCCACCATGTCAATAGAAGTAAATGCGACCACAGATTGGAAATAGAGTCGATCCTCTTGGGGAGTATCGGTAGCGGGCGGATTGGGGACGTGGCGACGAAACGCAAACATTGCACATTTCACACGCACATATGCCACCATCCTTCTTCGAGCTGGCACACATTGGCTTTTTTTTTGCCGCTGAAAGACGTTAGCTGGCTGGCGGCATCCGTCTGTCGCTTTAATTCCTTCTTCGTGTGTATTCCTGTGTGGCTTCCCTTGGCCAGCAAAATGAGGCATGTCAAAAGCTCCATCACCCTTGCAGCACATTCTAATCATATATTCGTTTGTATCGATACAACAAAGTGGCAAGAGAATGGAGTGAGGTTCCCCCGACTGGGGAAGTTAGCGCAGCCAAATACGTCTGCAGCCAAAGTGGTTCTTGCGTTGTCATCCCCCCGTTTCGCATGATTGTCAACATTTCCCTCCCGTTATATTTCATTGGATATGACGCAAAATGGCCGAATGCCTCGCCGCCGGGCGGTTGTGATGAATTTCAAGTTTTATCCATTCTGGCAGTGCGCACAGGTGTGCAGGGGGGTGTCTGGTTCCCCTCCTCATCTTCCTCCGCCTCCTCCTCCTCGCTAGGCCCCGCCCTGAGCCTCCAGTTTGTGTGCAAAGTAACACACATGCGCACGCACGCGCGCGGACCTCTTAAAAGCTGACTTGTAGCGATGCAGGGAATTATAAGAATCGCTAATTAGGAAGCTCAAATCCATCTGCTCGCCTCGCAGTTGCAGTCGTGGCGGGATTTGGTTTGGGTGAGACCCTTCGTGCAGCTGCCGCTTCCATGCAACGCGGTCTCAATGATATCTTATAGCACATTTGTCAATAGGTTCCCTGTGATCGGACGTGCTAGAAGGCCATAATTAGGTTGCATGTTGTCATCTTACTGCCACATCTTGTCTGCAAGTTCCCTATACGGTGGAAGTTGTGTTTCCTGAAGTGACACCGCTATTTTTTTGCTTTTGTGACACCTCAAACTATAACTGTGTGCCACCTGGACTTGCGACGTGCGGTTCCCTTCTTCGTAATTGACACACTCACATATATATATGCATTTATATGCATATATATGTGTGTGTGTGTGTGTGTGTGTGTGTGTGTGTGTGTGTGTGTGTGTGTGTGTG
>NW_017806233.1:285129-300928 GCF_001891065.2 Hippocampus comes
TGTGTGTGTGTGTGTGTGTGTGTGTGTGTGTGTGTGTGTGTGTGTGTGTGTCTTCTCTACCTATTTTGTGGAAGAATTACCCGGTTGCCCTCTTCTTTCCTGGCTGAGGTGTGGGGCTGCGGAGATAAGGGAGAATATTAGCTGGCGCAAACCGCCGTCATTGTTCCGCCGGACGAGCACCATGTTCCCTCTCTACGCCTCACATCTTTTTAGTGGTAATACAACTGTAGCCGCTCAGAAAATTCAAGGTTATTAAAGGGGGGAGGGGGGCAGGCGGCCGGAGAGTGAAGGCGAAGGAAAAAGCATTGGAGAGTGACATCTCAAGACTTTTTTTGAGCAGTTCTACCCGCTGCTGACAGCACTTTTCAGGGATGGGGAAAGGGCTTTGTGATTTATACTTATCGGTATAACGGAGAGAGAGACTGGATGGACTGGTCAGGAGGGCCAGTTCTGTCCTGGGCTGCTCCCTGGACACTCTGGAGGAGGTGGGAAACAGGAGGATGATAGCTAAACTGGAAGCGATGATGGACAGACCCTCCCACCCCCTCCAGGCCACCCTGACAGCACTGGGCGGCTCCTTCCGCCAGAGACTGGTTACACCCGCGCTGCAAGAGGGAGAGGCACCGCCGCTCGTTCCTACCGACTGCTGTCAGGCTGCTGAACAATTGCACATTGCAAATTTCTCAATTGTGGGGCAAATAAAGGTTTTCTTATCTGAACTCATTCACTCCCAAAGACGTCTTTAAACGTCTTTTCAGACTTGGTTCAGAATTGGCTGGTACTGAATGAGTTTTAATATGAAGACGTCAAAGATTTCGCTCATGGCAGTGAATGGCTCAGTAAAAACGACACGGCCTTCGCAAATTACAAAATAATGAAAGACAAAAAACACAAATCTCTCACCAAAATTACCAAAATATATGTTGGAAATAATACAAAGCATGGTTCATGCTTGTCCTTTAGGCCTGCTGTTGATATTCCTTCTGAGAGGACGAGGAAGTGATGTCACGCCACCACCACCGCTTCGAACGGGACTACCGAGCACCGTGGGAGCGGCGCGACATCCGCCTGTCGGGCCTCCACAATGGGGGAGCCAATCAGAGTTGTGCCTCTGCCGTCGTCAACGGCAACAACCGCCCGGGGCTCCTTCCCCTCCCCATCATTCCCTCACTGCTCCCCACGCCAACCGCCGTCGTCGTGACGACAGCGGGCGGCGAGGTGGCGGCCAAGCGAGGCATCGCAGCGGCGGGCTCGGTCACCTCAGCATCGACCAAGGTAAGAGACTTGCGGCCCTCCGCTTCGGTCGAGTTTCTCGCCGTGGTTAGCTTCCCGTCTTTCGTTCCTCTGGAAATGTTTCTCTGCTCTCCCGTCGTCATGGTTGGCCTCCGCCCGCCTCTCGGAGCTTCCCATCTGAACTGCCCCCAATCCGGTTTTCCCTTCCATCCTCATTTTCTCTCTCTGCCGAGAGCAAGGCCTGTACTCTGAGGTTCGTCCTCGCCGCACAAATCCCCCCCCCACCCCCACTTTGATTATGCAAATGACCTTCAGGCACTGTCTGTCTGTCTTTTTTGTGAACGCAAACAAACGAGAAAAGAAAGGCAGAACGGTTTCAATCATTTGGGATCTCAACGGCTTTGTAACCGTACGCGATGTTGTTGTTGTTCTGCCGCAAGTGACTCATGTACATTTACAACACGATTGTACGCCCACCGCCAGCCTCATTATGAACACAAACTATTTTCATCAAATACGTGAGTTCCATCCATCCCAAAAAAAAAAAAAAAAAAAAAAATCTCTCTGTGGTTACAGAGAGAACTCAACATACAAAGCAGATGCCCAAACTCTCAGGCTAACGAGCTAATCTCGAGGCCACCGTAGTGCATAAGGAGTCGTATTAATCAAACTCAACATACAAAGGCCGGAGCTGATGTGCAAACTGTCAGGCTAACGAGTTAACCTCTAAGGCCACCGTAGTGCATAAGGAGTCGTATTAATCAAAGCAGCATTGTCGTAATTGTTTTATCATTTCCGAGTACGCACAAGAACTACAGTGGCCCATCGGGGTCAAAACGCTTGGTCACTTGACTGGACTGATGGCAGCCAGATAAGGACTTAAGGCAGGCAAACACTGCGCGTCTTCAGCCAGTTTGCTTGCCCGATTCCATTTTCTACTTTTCGACTCCAAATCTGGGCTGATTTCACGCCTTGTCGTTCCAAACTGGTTGTAAAATGTGAGTTCTTCAATTGTTAGCTTAGGCTGTTGTCATGCTCCCCTACTCCTAACCATTTAGTTACTGCCGACCATGACCAGCCATACTGTGGTCTGAAGTTGGCTTTTTACCGCCACCTGTTGAACTCGAGTGGAAGAGCAATGATGCCAAGAGTGTGAGCAGTCAAGTCGTGTTTCCAGTCATTTGCTTGGACTCAAGTCACATTCTGTGTGGAATGTATTATTTCTCATGTGTATGGAGACTTTATGGGACACCCTGTCGAGTGCAATATATGAGGACGTTTTGTCAGTTTGTCCAAGTTAACTTATTTGATCCCCCAAAAAAGTTGATGGCATCGACGTGCTCTCCTGGGTAGTAAACACGCTGGTTGCAATTTAAGCGCAGAGTTCCCCCGAACGCGCTGGTGGCAAATCGTAAATCTGCGTTGGCGCAGGGCTAATTGTTACTCATCCCCCCCCCCCCCCCCGCCATGTTAGCGTAGCGCTCTTCCCAGGATGCCGCTTTGTTCGTCTTTCCTGGAAATTTTTCCCCACCTCCTCTTCCTCGCCTAGAGCTTTTCAACAGATCGTTGCAAAAACGGCAACGGACAGCGACCGCGCCTAAAAGGCAAACTGCTCGACTCTGCTTTAATTACAACACGGGCATCTCGGGAGCCACCTCTGGTGGCTGGCTTTCCATCCGAATCCCCTCCGCCATTCGGTCAAATCACATGAAAGCTGCTGGCAAGTTGAGAATTCCTACTGGGATCCTCCGACACATGTAAAAGCAATGCTCCGGAGTCTTCACAATCACAGTGTGAATTGGTGCGACATGGGAACAACTTGGCTTTTATTTTCAAGGTGTGTGTGTGTGTGTGTGTGTGTGTGTGTGTGTGTGTGTGTGTGTACAGTTTGTGTGCATGAGTGTAAAGCCCACCATCTGGCGTTATTGTCCGTTACCGATGTAAAGTTAACCGCACGGAACAGCAGACTGTAGTTAATTCGCAGTGACGTCCCCGTCCCAAGTCTCTCCGTTAATTATTTATCAGCGGTTTTTCATGCCGTCGTCGCATTCATTACAAAAAAAAAATGATGCCCTCCTCTTCAAGAACCCACGCGTATCGACATAAAAACCACCACTTGCGACGGCAATATTACGTTCATACAAACATTGTAAAAGTTTAACAAGATGCGTCCTCGTTATTTTTAAAGCGCCCTGCCGCAAATCAAACGTGTTAAACGGAAGGCGCCGCGTTGGGATCGCGACGAGCCCTCGGCAAATCTACTTAGGAAATGATCTAGCTGTGTGAACGTTATTAGTTATGATGATCACTTCACATCGAGGGTTTTAAAAGTTTGAGGTTGAAGGAAGCGGGCACGTGAAAAGCTCCGCTAATTTTAACAGTTTTGAACGAAGGGGGCAAACCGTTAGAACTCTAAAGAATAGTAGTTGATGATCATTTCAATTAAATCAGGGTCAGGTTGGTCCTCGCGCATCAATATGAAGACTGCCTTTTTAGTTGCCGGAAAAAAAAAAAAACACTTAAATAGGTACACCTGGAAATTGGGAGTCTTGTGTTTTCTGATATATTTTTCATGTGATAATTGAGGAGATGAAGAGGAAAATGTGGCAGTCACACCTTGCTGGAGAGTGTTAATATTCATAAGACGATTGATTAATCACTTACAGAAATGAATTGTGTTCCTAAAAAAAGAAATGGGGGGAAAAAAAACACCCAAATATAAAACTGGTGTGGCGACGCAGCTGCTTAACAGCGGAGCTTTTTATTCATGCAATTTACAGGCAAATAAAAATACTTTCTCTCTCTCTCCAGAAGTGACAAAACTATGCCGTACTTATCAGTTAGTTTAGTATTTTTCACAATTGCTCGTTTTTAACTTTTTTTTTAAAAAATTTCAGTTCGTTTTAATTCATTTTTATTCACATGATTTTTTTTTTCATAAATACTTCATTTTAGCTTAATCTGTCCTTGCACATTTTTTTCAACAATTAGCTTCGAAACTGTCTAATGTTTTGCGAAACAAGTCTCTGAATTCATTTAAATACTCTTAACGTTTAAAAAACTTTTTTTTTGCCCTGCTTTATTTCCCACCACCGGTCGCCTCCAATAACTCCCCCCCCCCTTTTGCCGCACATGATGGGGAGCTTTCTGGGGACTTTCCGCAGAGATGCCCGCGCATCAGCTCCTTCATTGTACCCGAACGACGTAATGATGCCGCTGGAGGTCAGATGGACAGAAGGACCGGTCGTCATCTTGACAGAGTGCGCGCTGTAGCTAGTTCCGGGCGGCACACTGGCAATCCCTGTTCGCTTTGTCGGTGGGAGCTTGTCATGTGAAACAACCAATGTGCCTCGAGCTGTTAAGTCCCCAAAGGAATGCAGGATGTTCAAGGAGTTAAGGTGGGAGGCGAAAGAGAACCCAAAGCTTATTGAGCTGTCAGATTGCAGTCCTGGCCACAGAATATTGATTTTACATCACATGTACAAATCTGGTCCAAATTGTCGGCTTTTTTTTTTTTTAAGCTCAGAAAGTTGTACAATATATTCAGTTGGATTGTCTGTTTTTGATTAATGACATGAAACGTAAATTTAAACCGTTAGTTGTCTAAATCCTGATACCCCTAATATCTGTGTTGTACGCCCATTGGACTATATCACCCCCCCCAAAAAAAATCCACATTCTGTAGCTTTACAGGTTGAAGACAGCACCGTTTCTCACCACTGCTTCACATCCGTGTTCCACGGAGCCGACACTGATCTGACGCGTGGCTCCACGATGCTATTCAAAAAGCAATTGGGAGCTTATGGATGCAACCTGTTAGGCCAACATCGTTAATATAACTCCAAAAGGGACGAGAGGAGACAATAAATAAGTTGTGTTGTTTCCACGGGGGACCAACCAGACCTCATAATGAAGACATAGCCTGTGTGTGTGTGTGTGTGTGTGTGTGTGTGCGTGTGAGTAACTGTGGCCGTGCCTGTACTTGAGCGCGTTTCATTAAGTTGGTTGAGATAAGGTCGTTAAGCCAATGAAATGAGGGCCTATATATTTGGGAGTGAGTACGCAAAAACAACACTCGGATGTCGAGTGTGTGTGTGTTTCTGGGAGAGGTCTGCATCACCGTCAAGTATGCCTCCCTGCTAGCATAAAGCCACTGTAGCATCCTGAGAGCGCTCTACGAGCAACTTGACCATAGCGGCTATTGGGATGCTTTAATTAGCTCGTGCCCAGCTTGAAATAACAAGTAACGTGCCGCCCACATTGCACACACTTGAACACACAACTCACACAAAATCCAAGTGCCAGTTACCCCGTAAGCAATGGATATCAGAACATAGAGTGCAGCAACACATGGAGACAGACAATATAACAATACGAAGGTATATTTTCCTTATCCTAAGCGAATAATGACTGATTCTTTTTGAGAAAATGTGACAAAAACTGTTATTGAAGCGGCTGTCAGAAATGATGCTCCCACAACTAAATTAGTCCGACGAATAGCGCTGCATAAACATGTTCCTGGATTGCACAGCAAGTCACAGGCGCCCAAATTTGTAGCGGTCAGAAATGGTGTTCAGGATTTTGAGCAATCGTAGGATGTAGTCGAATGGTCCTGGGCTGTGAGTAGCAGTTCGTCGGTTCCACAAGTTGGTGGATACCATGCAACACAGATGTTGAACGGCTACCAGAATCCAACTCATGCAACTTTAAAGTCACGGAAATACGGGGATGGGGAAAATCGATGCAGTGGCGGTCGTGGTCCTCGAGTGCAGTGTGCAAATTCTGTTTATAAATTCGCTTTATACGTTATAAATGTCTCTGAGACCTTAGATTTAAGACAGCAACAAAGACCACACAGTCTCTCACACACACACACGCGCACGCACGCACGGCGTGATTGTAACCTCCCACAGTCATCCGATTACATCCTAGTGGGAAATAACAGTCAACGTGTCGGAGGAGCGGATCGACGCGCCGCCTCGCAATTAGCCGGCAAATTGAAGCTAATAGTTTGGCGAGTTGAAAAGCAACACTTTGCAAAAGTAATTGCACACGTAATTAGCATTTAGATGATGGGGGTTCAGAACTGCTTCCGCAGGTATTGTGTTGCTTTTAATTGAATTGATTTAATCTTATATATTGATCTGCGTGTGAAAGAAAATCTTAACGGCGTTAACCTGAAATTCTAGCATATGCAGCCAAACGTGATACAAATTGCTTTTCATCACAGTTTTAATACATCCTAGGACGTCAGCTTGAGTTGCAGTCACCTAATTTTTCGATGACCAACTAGATTTATGATCCAAACCATTTTGTCATGCTCATTTTTGAGACTCCTCATATCTTGCCGGGCATTCATGGCAATCACGGCCTGTTTTTTTTTTTTTTTTTTCTTTTGGGTGGGGGGGGTTGTTTTGTGTTTCTCCCCCATCCCGCCTCACGACCATTGCATTTTGTCCATGATGTCTACAAAATGTGCATGACCAAAAAAAAAAAAAAAAAAAAATTTGAATAAGATACTTAGACACATTCATAAATACATTAAAAAAACTTTTATGAAGCTCCCCCGAAGTGTCAAGTGTCACCTTACTGGGCTTAGTGCTCGTTAATAAATGATGCATCGGCAATATGACGCCAGTGAGAGTAAAGCTGTCTCGTGCACTGTAAAGGTTCACCGCAGCTAACCTGAGAGGACAATGTATCACACACACACACACACACACACACACACACACACACACACACTAGTGCGTTACGGCAGTGTGGCGAAGCATGACGCTCCTAATGAGAAAAAAAGAAGTGAGTTTGGAGTCATTTGTTCGGCCAGAGTTAAGGTCAGACCCACAAAAGGCTGATTGAGTCTCAGCCTATTAGAATCTGCATTTAAAAGCTAATCTATTATTTATGCGTAATACTCAAATGACTAGCAGGGTGCACCCCACGCCTCCAACCCCTCCAGTTCCTCCGCGCTCCTGAGCCACAGAGCCCCCGAAGCACCCAGACCACAATGCACACAACACCCACGGAATCAATGGAATAATGCTAATCGTAATGAGAAACGGCTTGGTCGCCGCGGTGAATATTTTGCAGTGGTATGATTAAAAATTTGAATCATAAGTACAGTGCGGTTTCCTGGCTGTGTTTAAAACTGGGATGAATATTAAATGAGCGGAATAAAATTATACCCGCGTGTGTACCCATTGGAAAAATTGGCTCGAATTCATTGCGAGCAAACAGTTTGATCACCCAAAAGCTTTGTACCTTTTAAGAAATAAACTTAAATATTTATTAGGAGTGTAAATTAGCACGTGAAGTTATAACTTTCCGCTCTGAACGTTTGATTGGGTGCAGATTTGTAAACAAACAGTGTAGCTTAGTCTCTGGCGAACGCACAATAATTAACTTTTAATCAAAACAAGTTTTGTTTTTGGGATACCGAACGTGCGTTGAAGCAATTTTCGTCAGCCTGAATTCATTTCCTGCCTTCGACAATTATAGATGCCGGTGTTGCATCGCTTTGGATTTGCAATCAACACAGCTTTTGAGTGGAAGATAAAAACTAGGTAGTGAATCTTGGCTGTCACGTCAATTGTGAGAGAGCAATGCCAACACGTTGGAATTTGCATACGTTTAGGCACCGGAGTTTAAAGACGTATTTTAGAAACATAGTATGCATCGCGGTTATTAGAAAGTGTGTGTCCTCATCATGAGAAAAGATGACTATAGTTATGAAGTTGTGCAGCTGAGCCAAGGCAACTTCACCCAAAATATTTTTGGCTTGGAAACACATTTTCACCTGTTGGAAATGGGTCTGGAATTTTCTATTCCCATGCAATAAAACAGGGCTTTACTGGAGCCACATTTGCATTGTTGAGAGTAATGTGCAAACATAACAGAATTATTTTTATTTTTAAACAAGAAAGTTAATTGCTTCATCGCTCAGTTTTCTTGTACTTTCAAGGCGACAAGACTTGGAGCTGACAACAGCTGTCTTTGCTAATTCTCTTCATTATCACTTTGCAAACTCTTCGCAGTCGCTCGGCGGCCTCCGGAGAACGAGCCAATTATAAACGGCAGAGGAGGGCGAAAAAAAAAAAGGGCATAGTATCATTTTCACCTTTTGACAAGAGGACTCTCACGCACGCATGAGCGGTGGGGCGAGACGCCGCCGGTGACGGATGACGGCGACAAATCTAAGACGACAGCCACTTGGAGCTGTCGGCGGATGGACGGCGACGAGCCTCTCGTCACGCTCGCCCCGTTTGACAAGCTCGCCGCTCTCCTGCGCTGACAGTCCTGAGGAACACTCGAGTAGAATGACCACCAAGAAGTCAACAAAAGGCACTCGAACGACCGCACAGTTTTTGAACCGAATTCCATTCGGCCTTAAAGCCCTTTTCACACTGCACTTAGCAGGGCGCAGCGTGGAAATTGACGGAACCCACTCATTGTGTATGCTACGCAATCGAGCTGAGCCGTTTTTTTTTTTTTTTTTTTTTCCAAGCCCTTCAGCCTACCGTCAGATACAAATTGTATTCTTCCTAAGAAGTAGATCGAGGAGGCTCCTTGTCCTCCTCTGTTGTCCTTATTTGTTACCGTCAACGGAATTTCAACTTTTGCATTCGGCGCGATGTGGTTTTCGCAGTTTCCCGCAGTACTACCAACCTGCGAAGCCTATTATTGCGCGGCAAGACACTAGCGTTGACAAAGTCACTGTGACATAAATAGACATGGCGGAGCCGCATCTTGTCTTTCATCCCAGCGTGATATCCAGTGACTGCTTATTAGATTGAAACATCGGGCCCGTCGGCTCGGAGCAACGCTCATAAGTGAGCCGGTTTGTTTCCATTCCCGCGCACATGGGCAAATAACAGCCTCTGTTGGACCGCCGCCTTTGGAAATTCTCCAGGTTCGCTTGATTGAAAGGGACAAAAGCGGCAACGCCAAAGGTCAGATGGGACATGGGGGCGATTGTACGCAAACCTCCGCGACATCCCGTCTGGTCAGATCGTGAGATTGACGCACGCCGCATAGATAAGGTTCCTCCGGTCGCCATTGTCCAAGCGCCGGCCTTTGTCGCCGCTTTCATTTTTTTCCCAATCTTCTTCTTGGCCGTCAATAATTCTTGATGTGTGCGATGATGGTGGACCATGATAAGTGTGTCATTGACTCCTATTTTCTATCGATCGACGACGTCTGGAAGTGCCGATAAGTTGCTCGGCTGATTTCATAAGCTATTAAAAATGACAATGAAATGGAATTTTCTAAGACTGGTGGGAAATGCAACCTCGGCGGTTACTTTCCTGTGAAGTCAACTGAATTGCTCTGACAGGTAATCAATTCCTGAAAATTCAAGAATTATGCGTTTACATTTATATAAATATTATTTAAGAAGCGGTAAATACAGTTGAATCGGTCATTTTTACAGTTTATTCATTCTTGGAATTTCAAACACAGTCTGTTTACATTACCCCCCCCCAATATTTAATTCAATTCAGTCAGAAAAGTAGAATAAAACGGTTCCGTTTGACATCATTCCCTACGGTTAATAATGCACGCTTGAAATGTACTTCTACAGATGCAATACATTCATGCATTGTATTTACAATGGGACACATTGTCGTACAAGGAATAATATATGATTCAGAGCAGACTGCCGACATTTTGTCCTAATCCATCCTTGAGGGCGCGCTGGGATTGGTCACTGAGCAGACAACTGAGTCGGCATCTCCTTGATTAACAATCAGCGTTCCTCGTGACACTTTCCGTGCGGCCTCCTTAAAGGAAAATCGCTGCTTAATCCCAGTCCCTTCAGCACCCCCCCCGCCCCCCCCTTTGCCGCTGTCTGCTTCAAAGCAGATTTGTTTGTCTCCAAACATGGCGACGTTCGCATTCTTGAAACGTTGATGGCGATGCTCGTTGGGAGCCAATGAAATCAGTTGTCATCAGCGCAGACGAGCCAGCTTATGGACGTTGCCTTAAGGAGCAACGGACTTGCTCGGAGCCTGCCAAATACTCCACAAGGCCCGTTTCTTTTCGCCTGGAAGGATCCCAGCAAGGATCATGCAAGTTGACAAACACGATTTGCTTGAACGGGCCACATAAAATGATGTGCTGGGCCGGATCTGGCCCCTGGGCCTTGAGTTTGACACCTGTGCCCTCAACTAAATTCTCAACCCCCAGGCCTCAACCATAGCACCTCAAAACTCTCAACCCTACCCATAACCCTAACCCGAAACCCTTAAAACCTGACCCTCAACCCTCTACTGTTACCACCCGACGCCTAAAAGGCATCTTGACTCAATTCACCTTCTGGTGTACCGTGACGAATGTGCCTAAGAAACGAAGGGTGCACCAGTAAAGGAGATTTCTCCCCCGTGGTCGTTTTGTGAAGGATCATCTTCCCAAGAGGGGAATTTGCTGACATTTTCACCATTCAATGCAAATAGCAAGCGGCTAGTCTGCGACGGGATGAGACAGGCGAGAAGCTAATAAATCAAATCCAGGCAGCGGAGTGTGAAGGTGGTTTACTTTTGGTATCCTCCAAGGCGGGAGGGGGGGGGGGGAAGTAAGAAAGTAAGTCAGGAAGGCTGCCTCTGCTTTGTGGATTTATGGAGGACAATCTTGTTGTCTGTTTGCGTTCTCATGCATGAGTGAGCACGACATCAGAAAAATGGCGGACATGTGGGACAACGAGATTTGCACAAAGAATCCAAACATTGTCCTTTGAAACTGGGAAAAGCAAAAACCTCTTCTTAACCCAGCAGCCTAAAACCTCCAAACCTAAACCCCAACCCCAACCCTCGACCCAAAACCTTGACCTGAAATCCTCAATCCAAACCCTAACCCTTAGTCCTGACCCTCATTCCTAATTGCAAAACCAATCCTTCAACTTAAACTTTAAATATTTTCCGCTAACCATAACACCTCTCAAGTATGAACCCTGAACTGAACCCTGAACATTTACCCTAGACGTCCAATCATTTACCTTAACAGGAACCCCCAAACCTAAAGTAGCACTAACCTGCAAGGGTTATCCCAATCCCAAACTATATACCCCGATCCTGACACTAATCCAAAACACGAAACCTTGACCCCTAATCCCACCCTGCAGACCCAACCCTTAACATGAACCCTAAAACCTTTACCTAATATCATACCCTAACCATAACCGCATCTCCAAACTCCTCAGATCGAAAATCCCGACTCCAACGCCCTCACAGAAACCTTGTCAGTCAAATTTGAGGGAAGAACAAAAGCTATTTTGTTAGTGTTCCTTCCTTGCTGATCAAAGCGGCCCTCGCCGGTTCCCTGTTGCGACGGCCCCGGCATGAAGTCTGTCGACCGGATCAATGGCCCGACCAGACACAATGCCGGATTAGGTTTTTTTGCAACACGCTGCATTGATCACTGCTGTCGGTGCTTTGCTAGTGACACTTAATTGTGCTCGGAGGAGAACTCACACACGCACACACACAAACCCCACCCACGCAGCACTTTTCAATCAATTACAAATCGGCTTTGGAGAAGAACAACGGTGCGTAGCTTTGGACTGATGATGGAGTGATCCATCACTGTAGCAGAATCTGCGCCAGGTGCTGAAATCCAGCGCGGGATGATGCTATCCTTTCATAATAAAAAGGGGCAGTGCAAAAAAAAGGAAATGAAAAGGGAAATGGCTGTGCTCACCAGGTGCTGAAATCCAGCGCGGGATGATGGTATCCTTTTATAATAAAAAGGGGCAGTGCAAAAAAAAAAAGGAAATGAAAAGGGAAATGGCTGTGCTCAGTGGAACAGAAAGCTCCACGCGGCCTTGCGGCGTGAATGTGTCTTAATGGAATGCCGGCAGCAGGTATTACACAGAATTTCTATTAGAGCCCATCAAAGCACGCGATGTATCGCGGCGAATATCAAGCGCGGCCATCTTGATTGTTTACTGTGCCGCTTTGTTTGGCTGCCGACACTGGATTTATGGCGCTCTGCTGTGGCTGCAAAACAAGTTGAACTCGGGTAGTTGAGAACTTGGGGAAAGTCCCAAAGTCAGCTTCTGGGAAAATTAGACGCAGCCTTCGAAATCCTTTAGATCGAGGAAGTCTTTAGTTTCCGACGGAGTTCCGTTCCTACTTGAAAGACGTTAACCTCACATAGTTTTTAATTTTCAAGGGGCACAACTGAGCGAGTTAATCAACTACTACTTCTGCACACCCGCGTTAGAGGTAGACAATTGTAACTTTGCTCGTGCTGCGTTTAGATATCTCTTCGACTAAAATTCAATCGGCACCGTCGAAGAAGTACCTTCTCGCTGTGACCACTCGGACGAATAAGAGAAACATTTGAACTTATGTGAGATTTACTGCAGTCCCCGTATTACATCGAGCTGAAGAGCACCAATCTCCACAGTGCAAATAAGCATGCAGAGAAGGGGCGCATTTGAACGATCAAATTAAAGGATTAAACCATGTATGAAATCCATGTTTCACTGGGCTCTCGGTGCGAAGACACTTTGAGGGGGAATATTATGCTTGAGCAGATAAAAGAGTTCGGCTCTGGCCCGTGTTTAAACCCGATAAAATCCTTCCCTTCTCACTCGGTGAGCGTTGTAATGCTTGTGTTTCACCCATCGTGGATGCAAATGACTGTGCGGATCTTGCCTAAAATTTCCAGAGGGGTGACTGACGATTGCTTTTGCCTGCCTGTCTTCCTTTACCATTTCAAGTTTAAAAAAATAAATAATAATAACCCTCGTGAGGATAAGATGTTTGGATAATGTATGGCTGGATGGTGTGTAAGCTTATCTAGCAAGCTAGCTTGCTAAATGCATGGTGCAGTTGAGTTGGCTAATTGCTAATGAACAAAAGCTCTTAAACTAGCAAATATTTTGGTGCTGATTGGTATGTACAATCCAAGCTAATTGAATTGGCCGCCTATCGCATTTAGCACTTGCATGAGGCTTACCGGAGGCGGTTCCAAACTCACAAAACTGTCAAAACAGGGCTCGTTTTGTTTTTCCCCACCTGCTTCACTCTAAAGACCCCCCACCTCGCTTCTGCTGGGTCAGACCCCCGACCATGACAGGCATGCATGCTGGGAGCCCCCCCTGGGGGTCTCGGTGACCGCTTCATCTTGTTGGATAAAAAGCTGCCTTTGAGCAGGGCCAGCAGGGGTCCGGCATTGTTTTAGCTACCCCAGGAGAGAAAGCTCAAAAGTAGGAATGAAGCTGCCCAGAAAATATTTTGGTCCTCGCACTTAAAGCAACAGCAAGGAACAATTTTACCTGAAACTTGTAGCTTTTATTTCATTCCAATGCAACACAGAGAAAGGATCATCTACGTTGTTATGTATGTGGATTGGCTAATTAGCATTTTCTTGGGGATTTTATGTATTTATTTTTTGCTTTTGAAATCACTTACTGCTACTTTAAATGGGCTCACAGCATGATGTGTCGCCCCGAATTAAAGCTTTCTACCTGAGGGCCGCACTTATCAGAGCTTTGTAGCGTGATATGCTATCGCTAGCGCTAAGCTGCAGCTAGCCAGCTGTTTCATTGACTTCCAATCTCCACGCTGATGAATGCACTCCTTGCTTTTTTTGCGGCATTACGCCGCTAATTAGTCACATTTGCAGCAAAAGAATCGCCATGAGTGTCGCTTCCGGTATTACGGCTCAATCAGACGTCTGTGTTGTTGTTTGCCTCAACCGCTTCAGCTTAATCCTGCTCATGTCGGGTAAACAAAAAGCAGCCGCGCTTGATTCAATTTGCTTTGAAGACACTTCAGTATGATGTTTTCGGGCTTTTTGTCAAAGCAGCGGGGGGTCTTGTTTGGAGGGCTGGCTGGCTTGTTGGCCGGCTGGCTGGTCGCCTGCTTGTTGCCAGCCCGGCACAGGCGATGCGGCCACGATGGGCTGGGAAGTCCTGAGCAAGTCGCGCAGTGATGTTGGCTGCTTTTCCTGCTTTGTTTTTCACACCGAATCAAAGTTGAATCAGAATTTAGCCAGTTCAGTGTTAACACAAGTGTGGAATTTGTAAAATATTGATGTTTTTTGGGGGGGGGGTAGTATTTTATGCATGTATTTTCTTTTCATATTAAGTTTAATATACAGAAGATATTTTTTGGTTTTCCACTTTTTCCCCCCTGTGATCATTTTTTAAAAATCTAACAGATGCATATAATTTTTTTCTTTTACTGTTTTTTTTTTCAGCCCATCTTTTTTTCCTCTGATACTTTTCTTGGTTTGGCTGAACATTTTAGTTTGTTTTTCTTTTAATTCTATATTTTCCTTAATTGCCATCCCTTTATTTAAAAACTGGACACTTTTTCAAATTGATAGTGCATAAATTGCGTACACAACATACAGTAAGCGCCTCAGTTACAGTCCTGAGTTGATCCGTTGAAAATTTTCCCCCCAGTGTGTTTGTGCCGACCACTCCCGATAAACTTTTACCATGGCATGAAGCAGCCCTCCACAGCTCAATGCAGTCAACTGCTCGATGCCCTCGGGATGGGCCCCGTTCGCCGCTTGTCTCGCACAAACAAGAACACAAAAGGAATGCTGCGAGGTCTGAGCACTCGGAGGATATTAGCTCCGCTTTCCCACTCGAGCATGTCGGCAATCTCGCAATTGTAGCGTCCGAGCCATCAGGGTGGCAGCCCCCTCCCCAGGCTAGAAATCACAGAGCGTATCTGTAGCCGCTCCACGGCGCATCAACACCATATATACCCGGCAGACGATAGTGTTATTTTCATGATGTCAGTCTGCCACGCTGCCAGGGGGTCAGCGCTAAGTGCGAGAGGATGTCAGATGCGTATGTTATGATGCTTGGAAACATGGCGCATGCCAGCCCAGGTGACAGTAGGAATAAAAAATCAAATGTTTGTGTATTTTCTAAAGGTATAATGAAAACAGATTTCAATTGGAAAATCAGTTCTGATTTAAGATGCGAGTATACATCTGCATGTGATACTTCCCCGTTTACTCAACTCAACTGTATTTATAGAGCACTTTAAAATATAAATCGCTGTATACAGAGCGCTGTACATGGAGCAAATATCATATATACAACAATAAAATAAGAAATTAATAACGAAGACAGTAGAAAGCATAAAACAGTCAAACTAGGATCAAGGCTGAGTCATGCCGAGTCAAATGCCAGAGAATACAAATGAGTTTTAGAGTTAACTTAGTTTTAGAGTTAACTTGACAAAAATGGGATCGTTCCCCCCCCCCCCCCCCCCCCCCCCCCCCCCCCTGTCCCCCCATCACCCTCTTTGTTTACTCACTTGTGCAAGATGTGCAGCAGTTTTGCAGCCCAATAGATTGGACACAGCGGCACACGGGGAAACCCGGACCTAATCGGTTTCACATTCAGGTGACGCCATGTTGCCATGGAGACGAGTTCTCGCCTGTAATGGGAGTGAGTGCGACTCGTTAGTTGTCACTCACTTTCGGACCGCACGACTAGGAGTTTAATTATATATATATATATATATATATATATACACACACACACACACACACACACACACACACACACACACACACACACATATATATCTTTAACTCTTTC
>NW_017806233.1:300967-337932 GCF_001891065.2 Hippocampus comes
ATATACATATATCTATATATATATAGTGATCGGTGTCAGGAGGCGATGGATATTTCTAGGAGAAGAACAATTATTCCCATCAGCTTCCACATTTCAGCCAAGTCTGCCATGTCTGTCCGAGCTTCGCCAAAGGGCGGGGGAGAAGCCTGCTTGCAAGCAGATGGCTTTCATGAATTTCATTTCCCTGCAAACTCTTTCTGCTTCTTCTTCTTCTCCTTCCATTTTGTAGTTGCAAGCTGACATTATGTCACTGGAGGAAGCGATCGAAAGGGGAAGCCAGCCCCGTTAGGGTATTTTATCATCTGATACTTTAACATTTTGTAAGGTGGGAAAGCAGTGGTAGCAAGTTGATGGACTTCATGAATTTACTTGCACGCACGGTCCTTGCGTGCAATTACAAACAGGTGTTATTTCTATGTTGGGAGTAATATAGAGCCTTGATTAAATTTGTTTACGCGCGTCTCCCCTGAGATAGCAAGCAGATTTGTGGAGGTGGTGGTGCATTTTAATGTAAGAAACACCACACAGGTCCTCTTGTATTGGAAGAGACCATTGCCCAAAACAACAGCGAAATAAAACAAAGTAACCTCTTAATAACACTAAGCGCCTTTTTTAAGAGCAAAAATATATCCAAAAAGATATATTAAAAAAAAAAACATCAGGAACAGGAAAATGTTGTTCTGTGCTGTTCTGTGATTGACCAATACATCTTTCAAGTGTAACGCTTGATTAAAAATAAATAAATAAATAAAATAATAATAATAATAATAATATAAAATTCGCCGTCTTAATCAGAAGTCAAAATGGCCGAGCGATTCATTTGACTGTGACCGACGTCTCAAAGCAATTAAAAATCTGCCGCATGCCATCGAGGCGCTCCTTGCGCCGCACAAACATTCTGGGCAGATGGCGGCGGGCAGCGGACGTGACGTCCTTGCTCGGCTCAAGACCCTCGTCGCATGCCACGGCAAGATGGCGACAGGTGTCAGCTGACAAAATCACCATCATGATGAGGATGTCACGTGTGTGTGTGTGGGGGGGGGGGCGCTAGGGGGGGAATTATGTGACATCCCAGTGTTATCTGTCGTTGAATCCTCAAACTGATCATTGGAAATCAACGTTATGCTAGACCCACATCCTCACACGTCTCAGGCAATAATATTTTGTTGTATCTTGTCGCCAAGCTATTTTATGTGCTAAGTAGGACTTCGCCAAAAGGTAATGGCTGCATGTCCAATCGCATCCAAAATAGCTGGCTTCCCGTTTGTTCACGGGGCTGGATTTTATTTGATTTTTTTCCCAAAAGGCCATTAAAATACAAAGCGTCCGTCGTCATAACTGATTTGGCAATCTCATTGTCTGCATTTATGTACGTTCCCCCCACCCCCCCATGTTGGGTTTTATTGAGCAAGTTATCATATATATAAATATTTACAGTTGCAATATCTTTTTTATTGCATTACTCTGTGCCTTGTATACCCCTTCTGCACTGCCTGTATGCATTTAGGCATAAACATGTTTTTTTTTGGGTGGGGGGGGGGGTATATGTTCCAATAAGTTGATTGTAGCAATATATCCGTATGGCTCCATCCTGCTCGGAGCCTTTTTCCAATATTACCCAAGATGTTTGCAGCATATTAAAACGGAGGATTATCTTTTTTTTTTTTTTTTATACTGAAAATGAGTAGATGCAGGTTTACCTAATGAAGTGATGTAATTAACAGTACGGCATGCCACCCTGTGCACTGCAAACTCAAGTGTGTGAGTTCGATTCCCGGCCAAAGCCAATCGTGGCTTTGGCGCCGGCTCGCAAATTATTTATCTGGCACCCCGTACCCTCCACCCGCCCTGCAGATGTTTTCTGTCCAGTGGGCAGAAAGCATCTGCTGGCTGACGATAATAGGCGACCCACAACTGATGCAACTGGAACCACGTCGCGCAAAATAAAATGGAGAGGAAATGTCAGCTGCCGACGCACATCCTCCTGTTTCTTCGAACCTGTCCGCTTGCAGAATGTCGACGGTCTTAATAAATACATCCTTGCTCCTGGCATGTAGTATAAATGGATATTTATCTGGCCAAAGTATGAAGCGGCAACAAATCTTGTGGGGGGGGGGGGCATGTTTTGGATAAACTCTTATTCTTCTTAATGAGGTCATGTTTGTGGGTGCGGGCCAAGTAAGAGGGTCGAATTCCCAGCATTAATGATGAGTTTTCCTTCACCGCAGAGGGAATCGGAGGAAGCTTGCTCATTAAAACAAATGGTAGGGCTGGAAAGAGCATCTCCTCACCTTGGATATGCTCAGGAATCTTGCCCCCCCACCCCCCGAGTCTCCGGAATGCAGCACTTCTCGGAGTAAAGCGTTTGAGTTGACAGCTTGAAGTGGACAAAAGAAGCTGACAGCTCATCTTCTTGGGCTTCATTCTCTCGCTCCATCACTCCTTTGTCTCTCTTTTTTTATTTATTTTTTTTGCGATTGGGGGGGAGGGGGGTGTCTTTGGCTTCCATCGTATGCACACGCAAAGGCACACACAGCTGTCAGAGAAACTCCAGTAGGGATTTATCTCCAAGTGGACACACATTGAACTTGTCTGCCCGTTGAAACCGAGTTTTCATCCCACAATACAACATTGTTGCGAAGGGCGTTCCCCAGGGTTCCGTTTCGGGTATACTTCTATTGACCATTTATTTTACAGCTGCTGTCACACAAACCCAAGCCGCCTCATGATCACGAGCATACAATTGTTTCGAAGAATACTGAAGCAACTTGCAGCGAGCCGCTTGCTGCATCACCAAGTCGAAGAACCTTATCTGATCTCAAGCAGAGGCTTGTTTTGCAACAGCTCATACTTCGTTTATGTTGCAGCGGCTTCAAAATGTTTAATTCAGTATAGTACGTTTGTTAAGTGCATTTCAGTTATATTTAAGAGCTTGGAATTTTTCTAGGGTAGCACTTGGTGTCAAAATGATAAGAACCCCTCTACTACTATACGACTGGTTCTCATACTACTTTGACGATGACTAGTACTGGATGGGTTCTGTATGATAACGCTGCTTGTGAATTCCGAAGCCAAACTGCGTCGCTGCGGGGTCAGGCAGGATAATGAAATGGAGGGCCGGAGCACCACTCAGAGGGGATCCGGGTCTTTTCTATTAACTCCCAAGGCCAAGCGGAGGGGAATCCGGCTTCAGCGCTGAACCCTTGAAAACCCGCAGCACTCGGCCGAGCCCAGACGGCAAAGCGGCGGGTGAAATGGGGGGGGAAAAAGATGTCCCATGGGGTCCGGCGGTGATTGAGCCAGCGTTACATCAGCCTGCACTCGCCTGATAACATTTCTACTTCACAAAACACGATTTTTCACATAGCAGGTGTGAAAATAAAAACACTTTATTAGGATGGGCAAAGCAAAGCACATCTTCACTCTATTCAGAATTGCGGTTTTTGCATGACCAGCCGGACTATGATCAAGTGACATAGTCGGCTGCAGGAGTTCCAAAATGTGTCCTTGGACAAGATCTTAAACCTAAATTGCCTCCATTGTTTAAAAAAAACAAAACTGTTTTCAATTGCCTTACCTGGTTAAACAAAGGAGATATTTCAAATTATTATTTCCAAGAACAAAAAAGTGATTAAATCACAACACAGAGCTCCTAATTGGCCCAAAATTAAGGTGGGAAGTGCATCATCCATCCATTTTCCAAACCAGTGTTCAATCAGCCTGCCATGCATGTTTTGGGAAATGTGGGAGGAAACCGGAATACCCGGAGAAAACCCATGCAGGCCCGGGGAGAACATGCAAACTCCACACAGGGAGCCTGGAGCCGGGATCGAGCCCACGACCTCTGCACTGTGAGTTCAACGCACTAACCGCTGGACTGCCGAGCCGCCCTTGTATGTAATATTTTGTCAGAATTTAGGGGAAAATACCGGTTTAGTAATAATCTGTATTAATGTGTTGTTGTTGGTATGATTGCAGGTGTCTCCTGGGGACAACCAAAGCTCCGGCCTGTTGCTCGCTCCAGGCGTGAGGTGGGGACAGACGCCCATCAATCAGCTCACCCCCTGGGACACGGACGAGCCACCCAGCAAGCTGCATCGAGATGGCGAGGCTACGGGTAACGCACAAAATTCAACAGTGCTTTGGCAACATGCTCTCTTTACATGCACTACCATCCTGCATAATGTACAAACAGCTGCTTTTTTTGTGCTGCATAAAGCGACTTAATCGCGCATATCATTATACAAAATGTCAAGATCGTACTTGTAGAGAAACCACCTTAGCGGTCTTAACAGCCCATGTCAAAAACGCTGTCGACGCTCTAATGTAGTCGTCTGCTATTCATGCCCTTGTCTCTATTTTTCCTTCTCCTCCTCCTTTTTTTTTTTCCTCCCCCTTCAGACTTATTGTAATGAAGCCACCCCAGAACGGCTTTGCCCCAGAGCAGTTAATTTCCTTCACTGGCCTGCCTCGACTCACCCGAAATGTCTCTTTTTCAAACAAGCACACCAGCAGACAGCGGTGTCACGGGAACGGATCGGGCCAATTGAGAGCACTATTGCAACAACCTTGTGATTGATTGACCGATTCTTTGACTGATTGGCAGACATATTGATTTTTTTTTTAACCGACATTCACGCAGGTAAGAAGACTGAGAACAGATTCTCATGTTGCGGTGTCAATCTGGCAGCGCAGAGCAGAGTCCAAGAAAGCAAAATAAAAGCAAATACCAATACGTAGACAACAAATTGTACATTTAAAAAAAAAATAAAAAGTAAAACAAATTGCGAATAATTAGTTAGTTACAATAATTACATCAGTTGAGTTACAATAAAATGTTTACAAATAAAGGCCGAACATGACCTAATTGCTTCTGCAGTTGAATCATCCTGAGGCCACAATTTTTTTTTTTTTTTTTTTTTAATAATTTGTTTTGTAGGGTCGGAAATGTTGTTGCATTTAGGAGCTAAAAAACAACTAAAAAATAAAAAATGGGCAATTAACAGGTTGGGATGCAAGTCAGTACCAGTTAGCTGACTGACTTGTGACTTTCCGATCAGCACCTCCAGCGTGATGAATAATGTGAATGCTGCCTTTCTTTCTTTCTTTTTTCTATTTTTTTTTTTGGCATCGTTTAGACTTTGGCCTTTTCACTCAGCGTTCGTTATTTTTAGAAGGTGGCAGGGAGGCCTACTATGGCAGGGAGGCATCATTTAGGTCGAATATGGTTGTGTCTTCCCGGCACACCCTACGCTCCGAGCGCCTTGGGGTAGGAAATGATTGGCTCTGAGTGTGTGGATCAACACATCGTCCACAGTGGCATAAAAAGCACAAGCAATGCGTTTGCTCTTTGCGAAACCCTCACGATGATGTTGATCTTATATGGGGGTTAATTAAACATTAGGGAGGTTTGCATGCGTTCTAAGGAAGAAAAAAATTGTCTTATGCAGCCTTGGCTGTCAGTGGTGCAGCAGCTGGATGAATGTTTTTGAAACTCGTATGGAAAAAATAAGCACCATACAGAATTACATTTCAAGACAAAAAAAAAAGAGAAATAGTGGGGCATTTCCCACTATTTCTGCAATGCTGAGCAATATACTAAAAAAAAACCAAAAAAAAAACACGTATGTTATATTAAGCTGCAGCAAAAGAAATGTGCCATCTAACTATAAAAGTCCATCGTTGTGATCGTCACAGAGGACGCCCTCCAATTTTAACAAAATAGCAGCGCTACCAATACGTAGCTAGCATTAGCGCTGTAAACAAGTCAGTCTTTTACACGAAATGTTACGAGTTTGAAGTTTCATTTTTTCGGGATTGTAAAATCAATCAAAACTTCACTTGCCTCCAACTATATATCGGAAATCCAATAACATTTTAATCATGAACAGACTTTTCAACAGACTGAACACTGGACTGCCTGTCAATTAGCACGTCTCTCATGTATTGGTGTATGATCGGTTGGATTTTTCTGCTTCATTTACCTTGACTGATGGATTGATTGATTTGTATTAGCCTTGGTTGAGGGATCCTTGGTTGAATAGTGTTCTTGTTTCTGCTTTGCAGTTCCCGCCTGGGTGGCGCCGGTCACCACCGTCAGCCAGCCCAGCCTCCTGCCTCACACCTACGCCCTCCCGCATCCGCCCTCCTACAACCACAGCGTGACGGCGCAGTCGCCCACCACCCGGGCCTCATCCAGCTCAGCAATGGACAGGGGGCCGCCGCCCATGTTCCGGTCGCCGCGAACGCCCCTCCGGCCGCCAGCGACAATCAAGAGGGTCCGAACGGGCTGCAGATGCTACGGACTGTCGGCATGGGGAAGTACGAGTTCAGCGATCCGGGACATCCCAAAGGTGAGCAAGGAGCTGTTTGGGCCCCGGTTTAGGTTAGTGGCAATTTAGAAGCATTGTAACGGGTTGCTCTTAATTAGGGGGGCGATTCCTAACCGGGGTTTCTTGGCACCCAAGTGTGTCGTGACGGATCAACTAAACGCTTGTCTATTAGATGGCAGAAAGTGCAATCAACTTTTCGAGCCACTTGTTGCCATTCACGCGACTGAAGAAGTCAAGGCTTCTTTGCCAGTAGATTCACTTTGTGTTTGTTCAATTATACAGACCCAAATTGAACACAGAGTCTGGAGACTAACATGCCTTCTTCAACCTCAGACTCAACTAAAGCACCTTTACTGATAAACCAAGTCTGTTCTGACACCCCAAACCATCGACCGCTACAAATCTGACCTGTGCCTAACTCTGCGCCGTTGATTCACAACCTGCAAGCTGAATTTGCCGTCTGGTTTTAACCTTGGAGTTTGCAATGCAGGGACGCGTCAGAAACAGATGTTTGCAATTCACGGTACAATTTTCACATTTAATGAAGCTTTTCATTTAGGTTTAGATTGTTTTCACCACCACCACCACCCCCCCTTCCCGCACCCCCCACTCATTGCGATCAATAAAACAAAGGCAAATGAACTCGTAGATTGCAGAAAAGCAATTATTTTGTGGCCTGCCCGCTCTACATTGAAATGAGACTGTAGGTAGAATTGCAAACGGATAATTAGACAGGATTGTCGGCTCAGGCTGCTCTCTATAAAATGAGAATTTTTGCTGCCTCCGGCGTGTTGAATAGGCTGTCATGAGCCATTAAACCTATACGTGCGCGCCTGCGTTGACCTCCCACTAAGAGGGACCAGAATGTTATTGCTTGACGGCTGTCGCGGCATCGTAGGACGAGAAGTCTTCTGCGGAAGGTTCCGGCCCGAGGGATTGTTAGCCTCCGTTCTTGTAATTACATTTTCAATCAATTAACCTATATGGCAATGGCACCGAACACATGCTAAAATGTAGTGATACCAAACAACGTCCAAACCCGGCAGGCCAGAATAAACCAATGTGGTTAAGAGACAACAAAACATGTATGGAAAAGTAAAAAAAATAAATAAATAAAAAATACACATTACTGCTAGTCCACAAACCGGTTCACGAATGGATAAGAAAAAGAAAAAAAAAACTCCCCAAAAATGGTGGTGACTTATTTTCGTGAGTTTAAAAATGTATGGATGTCAGATGCCGGGATAAATAAACTTGGCTACAAAAAAAGTTTATTTTAACCTAATAAATATTAAATTGTCCTTATTCATTTTATTGTTTCTAATGTGTGTGTGTGTGTGTGTGTGTGTGTGTGTGTGTGTGTGTGTGTGTGTAAAAAAAAAAAAGTTGGGAAAGATGAATTGGAAGATTTGCAGAACTGTATTTGCAGAAAAGTATTGTTACCGCTGCTTTTGGCCCAGTTGTTGGACCAGAAATAGGACTCAGTTTCGGCGCTCTCTGTGAAGCCAAACAGGAAGTAAGAAGCGCATTTTATCCCACTGACATGAAATGACTCGCCAGTGACGTTTCCAAGTGATTGCTTGGCAAAGAGCTGAACTAGCCAAGTCCTCTCAAATGATGTCATTGCTTCTTCACAAGTTGCTCGCTGCGAGGACACGCCGTTTGATGGCAAAGCGGCCTGATGTTGGAGATGCTGACGGCACTTTTAATCCACACGCGCACGCACATCAGGCCGCTAAGTGTGTGTGTCTCTCTGATTTGGGTGTGGGCATTCTGTCAGATGACAGCCTTGCAGAAAGCATCGTGGCAGAAATTGCGCCTCATCTTCAAAGGCAGCAATTTGTCTTTGCTCCGCTCGAACGACAATTCAGTCTTTCTGCGCGCGCGTGCCGATACGTGCTTGCGTTCGGATTCTCGTCACCCGCCATCACGTGTGCATGCCTGGCAAACAAAGCTGTATACGTACGGTCTTAAACCACCGCTGGATTTGTGTCAACGGAAGGTTGGACGGATAGTTTAAGATTAGGGCTCGTGGATTGGGGTTAGTCAAACATTTTCCTCACAAAAATATGTTCTATGCGCACTCACCGTTGGCACTGTGATGTCATTTTCATCAACAGCAACTGGCAGAATGGCCGACCCCTGAGATGGATCAAAACGGGTGCGTTTTGCTCCCTACCGAAAGCCATTGACAAATTCTAAATGAGTTAAAAGGCCGTTTAAAGCGGCGAGCATTAGATAGGGTTCATTGCATATTTCAGGGAACGGGAAAGTGCAGCGTATCATCTGCCTCGTGTGCACTTTTAACTTCCTCTCCCGCTGTGATGTTTCATTCCTCCGCGCTATAATTTTGCCCACCTCGTTTCACTGCCCACAGCAGGCACTCCCGGTAATACCCGCCTGTCGACGGCGTGCACCTCTCCTCCTCTTTACGTTTACATTTTACTCCTATTGTAACTCAAATAAGTGTTGCGCCCGACTCGGGCAGACTCCGCCGTCAGCGGAGGTGACTGACATCGTTGATTAAAGGGCTCGTAAAACAGTGCGGGGCACGGGGCTGGGAGAGTATATTGAGGAGCTTGTTTAAATCGATCCTCTTGTCCTGATGACTATCAGCCACGGGGTGTGCGAGTGTCGAGCTCAGCGCGGTCGAGCTCGGAAATGGGATTGATTCGAACGCATATATCCAAAGGGGTGGGGGTGTAAACTGTGGAAAATTTGGATTCTTTGTCACACTCTATGCATCAAGAGTTAGTCGGTTGTTGTTCGGGTTTAGTTTCGGCTATGGCGTAAGTTGTTGCTGATTTGCATGTTTTGTTACAGGATGTGGATGACTGAATTGGTTGTTGACAGAAAGTTCATATGATCCAAGATTTATTGCTCAGTCGTCACCCGTCTTCTGGAATGTTGGGCAATGCAATTTCATTTGACTTCGACAACTTGCTCCAAAGCCTCGACCTTAGAACTCCATCAAAACATGACAGGGCCGACTGGCATTTGTGGTAAACTGCCGGCCAAACGGGAGTGCTCTTTTAGGTCGCTTCATGGCCAAAATCCCACAAACAAGAAGCGCCGTGGCCAGCGGAATCCTCGTGCAAAATTCACCTCAGGGTTTGTGCTTTGGTGTAATGAAGTTGGCAGGTCAGGGTTAATGCTTGAGTGCAGGGGTGACAAACTCATTTTTGTCATGGGCCACTTTGGAGTTACGGCTTCCCTCGGAGGGCCGTTACGGCAGTGAAACTGAATAAATGTTTCATCATCACATCATATGATTATTTGTCCACCAAAAAAAAATGAAGCATTACTAGTTTTGAAATTAGTCAACTAGTTGTTTGTTGCATGATTATAGTGCGTGTAAACCAGGTCAGAAAATTATTGCGAAACGTTATAAATTACGCATGACAATTTGAGATTTCGGTACAAATTTAGGATCATGGAAGTTGACACAGATGATTTGCTTTCGCGGACCACAGAAAATGATGTGGCGGGCCGCATCTGGCCCCCGGGCCTTGACTTTGACACCTGGGGGTTGAGTGGGTAGGGCTTCACTCATTCACCACCAGCGCAGGTAAAACAATGGACCTTTCAACTTCAAGAGCCGTCAATGGCAATGTTAAATTGAGTTTTCAATGTGTACTACTAACTAGGGTTAGGGGTTAGTGGATCGGGACTAGTTGGAAGAAGCAGCTTAGCTGGTTGAGTGTTTGTTTGAGTGAGTTGAGTTACCGTTTGTGCTTTAATGATATGTTAGAGCTGGGTTTAGTTTTAGAGGACTTGTCTCAATAAATAACTATTTTAGTACATGCGTGCATTTTTTTTTTTTTTTGGGGGGCGGGCGGGGGACACTTCGGAAAACAAGTTTTCAATGACACTTAACGCTTGCTTCCACCTCAGTGGTCTTTACTGGTCCTTTGCTCACACGATCGCATGCATAAATGCACTCGAGGAGCCACTAGGCCCATGTTAGACATCCGCACGCGGTGACACGCGGCGACACGCAGCGTCCCCGCCTGCCCGGGGAGTTCATCTTCCAGTCAGTTCGCATCAGACCTCATCGGGGTGGGGGGGTCGGGGGGAGGGAGGAGCGGACCTTGTGAACGCAATTACGATGCCCCGCAGAGTTAACATCGGCGCGGCGGTTTGCTGTTTAAATGCGGATCTTAACACAGAGCAAAAGTCGTTCGGATTTACTGGGACCATAATACTGGATTTTATTGCCGAGGGGTTCGGTGAATCGGTCTCAGGGGTTCGACGGAGCCGCGCCCGACTCATGATGTCAATTCGTTACGACGCGCCAGCTTGGCCGTCCGTCGCTGGCTGCGGATGATCACATGACATGGCTTGTCCATTCAGTGCTGCGGGAAATTTAGTTCGCTCGGTAGTGATCGTGTGATTAGTACATCGTTCAATTTAAAAAAAAAAAAAACAACAAAAAAAACAATATTTCTGCTCTGTAATTGTATTTACTTTTTTGGTATATGGCATTCCACGGCTGTAACTCCTCTTCTAATTGCCAGGAACTTCAAAAGACCAATTTTAACAGTCGGCTAATCGTTTTTATGCCCGTCCCTCGTCATTAGTGCTCTGCGGTTTTAGCTGGGAAAAGCGTGGCTTTCATCCAAAACTTTCTCGTACATCTTTTGCCCCTATGGAGCTCGCGAGTGCGGGGAAGTGGGGGCGAGGTGGTTGAGAATACGTCGGCGGTAGGAAGGCCGACTCCAACCATCACGCTTTCTCCCTCATCGTATTTTAAAGACGAGAAGCACCCCCCCGTCCGTGCATTCTACCCGCCTGCAGTTAATGCACGGATGGCGGATAGCTCATTAAGATTGATCATCCCTTGCCCGCTTCCTCGCGTGCACAATGCGGCGACGGCTTCATTAATCAGCCGGATCTCGGAGATAAAGCTCGTGAACGTCGGCGGCCCAACCCGCGGCTCTGACAGATCAGGTTGGACATGCATAATGGCGTCCTGAGAGCGTCCCCTTCCCACCCCGCACCTGCCCTCTTTTCGACAAGCCACTTTTGCTTCCGTTCACAGGATCGCGTCGCCTTTTGTTGTCTCACCACTCGGTTGCGCTTTGATTTATTCTTTTCCTTCCCGCCTCTGACCGCCTTGTTCTTATTTTGACTCGCCCCCGCTCCGCCGTTCTTTTACGGCGGACTTGTTAGCACCTTCTGTAGGTCCCTCAGAGTTTTGTGTGCGTCCTGACTACCATGATGATCTTGAATGTGCTGTCATTTTTTTTCGATTTTTGATTGGGCGCTACTTGAGTGAGTTTTGGCCTTTCATGTTTGAGACCCCTAAAAAGAAATCGACCTTCTCCAAGCTTATGAGCCCTTCCCGGTGTCATTTTTTTCAATTTGTGATTGGGTGCTACTTGAGTGAGTTTTTGGCCTTTCATGTTTGAGACCCCTAAAAGAAATCGACCTTCTCCAAGCTTATGAGCCCTTGCCAAAATTGATGAGCTTTCAGGTGGGTTGAGCACCTCAAAAAAAGGCGATGGGACGCTATTTCACAGTTCTCTCAAACACAGCATGAATAGCAATATATTTAGTTAGCAAAGTGCAAGCGCGAAGTAGAAAACAAGCACGAAAGATTTAGAAATAGCTGGAGTCCATTTGGCTCCGGGGAGCTTCTCGCCCCGCCCTCGGGAAACTTAACGGAAAAACTATACGAGCCGCCATGAAAGCCCATCAAATAAAGTTGATTTCCGGGGCACAAACCGACACGAGGAGACATTTACAACGCGTGTGATTCAAGTCGCGTGGCTATAAACCGATACGACCTCATATTTTCACCTCCCCTGTATTTGTTTTGCTAGACAGCCAAAAATAAACAAAGAATTGTATACAGCATCTTAAAATATGAATGTCCCTGTATGTGTGTATTTTTATATAAATATAATTTGACGGGGCTTGAAAAATGTGTCCAAAATGCTCTGAAAGAGCTTGCATTATGTGAAAACCTGCGCGAAAATGACTTAGTTTTTGTTCAGACAGGTAAAGAGAAGACTGCGATACTCATGATGTGAGGGGACAAAAGCCCGAGTGATCATTCCTAGCTCAGAATGCGATGGCATGTTTTGAAGTCAAGGTCTCCGAGGGGCGACAATCAAAACTCAATATTTCGCCGTATTCAACTTCAAGCAAGTTTTGAGCCATTCAGCCTTTTTAAGTTGTATTCTGATCAAGTTAAAATAGAACCGCAACAAGCTAAACACAGAAGAAATACTAGCCGGTAAACACGGCAGATGCTACCGGGAAGCCTTTTCTGCGGTTCGGCGGATGTTTCTTCCTAATGAGAAGGCCTAATCGCAGCCGACGCAAGCGGCCCTCCATTGGCGCAGACGCCGTTCGACGGTGTCGGCCGTGCCCGTGTCAAACTTCTGCCCAGAAAACTTTTAAATGGCTTTGATAATGCATGCAGGACATCTAATAAATACTAATGACAGGAGCAGACAATAGCAGGAGTCGCTCCCCACTTTCCATCTTATTATTCCTGGGAGTTAGCAGCAAGGTCGGCACGGGGGGGAAGATTGATAGTTTGTCTGCAACGTAGACGGATGATAATAGGCTCCCGACTGCAATCGAGACATCTTCGGTGCGCCCGGCGACGGGAAAATGCCACGCCGGGGCCCAGATAACGTCATGTTATCGAACGACGCCGAATCGCAGCATTATTGACTTTTCATTGTGGCATTTCTGCGAGCGTCACATGACGATATATGACAGTTGTCACGGTGTCGATACTTGATGCGGTTGCGTGGAGAATGTGTAACACGTGACGACGCGATACATCACAATGCCGTTATTTGTCGGCAGCGTATGTCATACAGCCGCTATTTAATGCTAGTTCATCCACACGGCATAGCAACAGACGGTGAGACAGTACGTTACATTATTGATCTTGGAACCGATGCCGGCAGGTGGTAGCGCCACGTCGATATTTGTGACTAGCGTAGCGATATAGTAACATAACAGATAACAATATGCTTCATGACCATTGACGTTTAATACTGTCAGGAATAGTTCACCGGATGTGGGTTAGCGGGTTAGCGCGGTGTTGTTTATTAGCATCTCTGAACGCTCTAAATGTTGTCTGTCTTCAGGGTTCGTGAGCGAGAGCTTAAAAAAAACAAAATGAAGGTCACAGCTGCCATATTTAAACATGGTCCGAAAAATCATGAAAGAGAGACATGATGTATTTTTTTTTTCTTTTCCATCCCCAATGGGATCAAAGGCAAGCGTCGCATAGCCCCCGCCGCTGACCTTCCCGCTTGAGCCGCTTTGACTTTTAGGATGTTGTCCGGTAAACACGCGGCGCGTACGCGGTGACATTTATCTTAAAGGGCTCAGCTGACGTGAAAATGTTGTTATTGTGTTTGTCGACATGCCGAAAGAGTCGGCGAGAAATGCGGCGAGTCATAAACGCGGTACGAGTGTGAAGGGTAAAAATAAAAAATAAAAATAAAAAAAACTAAGAAACGCTGTGAAAGTAACTTGAGACCTTTGCGCCGTGCTTGCACACACAATTTGGGTCAAATGTCAGGTTATTTTGATTTTGACAAAGTTAGTGTTTCAGGAGAGTGAAATTAAGATTCACTTAATATAAATTTTTGAATTTAAAATATTCGTAGGTATTGCAAAAAAAAAAAAAACAATTAGCCAGTTATGAAAGTAGCTCATTAGCTATCCGGCACGAGACAATTTTGAGTTTAGTTGGCTCTGGATGATAAACTACATAAATAGCGATTCAACAACTAATTTAACATTTGAAATGTCGGTCTTAATTAATAACTCATTGATTATTGTGAGCATCATCACTGTTTGCGTCTTAGGTCATGCTTTCTCGCAGCTAATGTAATGAGTGCTTGTCAGGGCTTTCATTAGCGTCGAGTGCAGCACTTGTCTGCGTCCGTCTTTTTCATCCAATGACGTGAAAGGAGAGTGAAATTAAGATTCACTTAATATAAATTTTTGAATTTAAAATATTCGTAGGTATTGCAAAAAAAAAAAAAAACAATTAGCCAGTTATGAAAGTAGCTCATTAGCTATCCGGCACGAGACAATTTTGAGTTTAGTTGGCTCTGGATGATAAACTACATAAATAGCGATTCAACAACTAATTTAACATTTGAAATGTCGGTCTTAATTAATAACTCATTGATTATTGTGAGCATCATCACTGTTTGCGTCTTAGGTCATGCTTTCTCGCAGCTAATGTAATGAGTGCTTGTCAGGGCTTTCATTAGCGTCGAGTGCAGCACTTGTCTGCGTCCGTCTTTTTCATCCAATGACGTGAAGTTACTATTTCAGCGCCCGAGAAAGCAGGCTGTTAAAAGTCAAGCTGATCAAGCCAAATCAATCAATCACCGGTACCGTCAATGTCGTTTGTTCTTCAACCTTGACCGCCGACCGGGCACAAACGAGATGCGAAACATAGACGTGATCCAAATCTCGATTTGAAATTGTATCTTTAGCGTACGCTGCCGTGAGAAACAGACAACGAATTAATTCGCTCCCATCTGATTAGTGCACTCCTTTTTTGTTAGTCAAATTTGCATTTTATGGTTTGACTAGTAATTAACTCCCAGGATACTTTGGCATTATGAGCACTTTTTTTTTTTTTTTTATAATTTGGTATCATGGAGAAAAAAAATACAAAAAAATTGTGGGGAGCACAAGTGTGTTTTTTTGCACAAGGGAAAATGGTGTAAATAATCGAGCGAATTGTCATTAAGGTCAAATGAAGCCGTCAAAAAAAATACATAGATATATTTTTAAAAAAAAAAGAGCGTGAAGGTGACGCGTTAGCATGTAGAAACGTCACACACCGCTTGAGATGTGCACAGCAGTGCTGCTGCTGCAAAAAAAAAAAAATCTTTACACATTTCTGATGAAGTGCCGTTGGCTGGAAGTGCATGCGAAGTGGATGTCATTATTCCGCATATTCCCTCGTGGAAATATTTATTCCAGTGCTGGAAAAGCTCACCGTGTGTGGGCTGTAGAAAGGTGTTAGTTTTTTTTTAAATAGTTGATGCCAGAAAAAGTGAGAAAATGCAGGTAGTTATATGTCCCTTTAGGTTCCATCGAATGTCGTTTAATAGCAAAGACAATAAGAGCACAGTGGCGGTGTTTTAATTAATTTTTCGAATGTTTTCAGGGTCCACTGTGGCTGACTGAGGTCACTCAATTCTTCTAAACGGTTGTCTATATAATGTGGTGGGTGCAGAAACATGATTATCCTCTGAAAGGCAGAATTTTGATCTTGCACGATTCGGCTTGGAGCAGGAAATGGACATCCCGACCTTATTTGCAGCTTCCTGCTTGCTTTTAATTGTTCAAGGGGCGGTGTTGACATTGTCCTCATGTTCAGCGTTATTCCCGTGATGCACAACTGGAAAAACAAAGAAAATGGCCAAAATCCCTTTGATTTTGTGTCCGTTTAAGAATTATGCGCTGCATCAATTCCCTACACCATAATCGAGTTCAATTCATCAAATAGATGATGTCGGATATTTTATGTTTATTCAACACTCCCTAAATGGCATTAAAACAGACATTGTTGTAGCTGATAGAATTTCTGTAGTTGAGATCCTTTATTGGAATATTTAAAACAGAAAAGAGGCATCATGACTTGATTTATTGCATGGGGGGGGGGGGTTTGTTTTGGTGTGTGCGCGGTTTTTCCTCCTGCTTTAAATAATTTGATGTTTTGGCAGTGATGTCCCATTTTTCATTCCTGTGGTGCAACATCATAACAAACAACAAACAAAAAATATATATATATATTTTTTTTTATGTGTTCCTGTAGCCTTCAACACTCCAATTATGCTAATATGTCACCTACGGCCCCCTTCTCCCTTTCGGTTGGGCTAACATTAAAGCCACACCCCCTCTTGGGGTCCTTGACACACTTTCTTTCCCTTCGAGCTTGTCCTCGGATTTGCCCTTCCTTACGTCTGACCTCTGGACCGCCGGGGTCCAGGTCCCCTTTAAAGAGCCCCTACGTCGTACTTGGGCTGGGGGGGGGGGAGCCCCCTTTGCAACCATCGACCACCCCACCCCTCACCTACGCGCCCGTGACGAGTAGCTTCTTAACTCGGCACTCTCGGCTGTAAAGAGGATGTAAAAATAAGATTTGAAAGCGACGGCGTCTTTGCGGACTATTCTCCCAGGCGGCGAGAGCAAAGTTGTTGACGATCCGAGCGGATTTCCTGCGGAATGAATGCGGCTGATTGGGAAGAGGATTGTTTTGAAGCCATCTGACTTTGTCACGTGGCCACGCGATGAAACAAGGACACCGACCGACGGCTTTGATCCTCGCTTGTTTTCGATACGCAGGCAACCAAAAACATTTGCAAGCCTTTGATTATTTTTTTGTTTGTTTGTTTGAAAATTATATATGGAATATTGCCTTTTATTCTATAGAATTACAGCTAAAAAAATGTCTCAACATTTTTACACTTAAAGTTGGATTGATTCTTTTTTGTTTATTCAGCATTAGAAAATTAGGTCAATGTTAGATCGTTTATTTTTTGCATGTAAAATTAGGGAGTAATTTTACCGAATACAAAATAAAATACGATCTTTAAAAACAAACATTTTTTTTTCACATTAAATTCTCAAGTGTGTATTTGGAATATTAAAAACAAAATAAAATGTTAATACCTGAGAAATGAATTTTCTCAAATGTCTTGAAATGTTAAATATATTGTTGCGCATCCGATGCATTTTTTTAGTATTGGAATTTGTGACAAATGCATTTATTTGTCATTAGATTTGAACGTGTAAAATTAGTAAATCAATAACAAGAATACAACTTGTAATTATTTCTGAAATTTACCATAGAATGACCCAGTTTCGCGTGCTTTGTTTTGCCTATATACTTAAAGTATGAAATAAATGATTTACCGATAATTTACCAAGTAAACTGCATTTTTTGCGATGAAAAATCCGCTTTATACGCTTGAGTCTCTTGTTTCAAAAGCAGAACATGCGGTGTAAATGCTTTTAATACATTGATTTGATTCCATTTTTAATGTGCGCCATAAAACATGCTCCTGTCGGTTTACGCTCGGAATAAAAACATTTTAGTGGACTTCTATATTGAATTATTGATCGACTCGTGGTGCTGGTTTGTTTTCCGGCCAATTAAGCAAGCAGCGTTTTACTATTGAATCTTTAAAAGAGGACAAAACAGGGTCAGAAAATATGACTTATTTTTCTTTGTGGGGTTTTTTTTTGTTTGTTTTGTTTTGGGGTTTTTTTTCAACTTTTTTGTTGTTGTTTGGTGAAATAGAATACTGTAAGAGCCTCTTAATTCATAGATCATTCAAAATTTTGTGTTTATCCTTTATAGAACAATCACGCTAAAAATATACTCCCAAAAAATAAATAGAAATTGTTTTTGTAGACTTGTTGCTAATATCGGAATAAGGTGAAGGCTTGATGAAAAACCCCTTCCAGGACTTAAACTGTTTTTGTGCTGTATAGGATAATACTGTGAAAAATACATTCCAAATAAAAATATCAAAATAATTTTCACCAACTCTGGCAAAAATTTGACCGGGAAAAAAATAGCTTTAAATCCTTAATAATCAAAGAATAATTTACAGTATTGGATGCATTGAAGATTAATAATACAAAAATATGACATTTTTAAAAGAAAATCCGATTTTTTTTTTCCAGACAATTCCTAATAGTGAAGTAATCTTAACGTCGCCATGTGATCACAAAGCCCACCAAAATTTTGCCTTGACGACAAAATGGCGGAACCCGCCCACCCCCTCTTCTGTCAAACCTGTGCCGAAACTCAAAATGGCTCCGAGATCGGCACCCAATGGCGCGCAACCTTTATGGCTGACCTATCGCGTCTTGCCACGTCATTTTTTTTTTGTTTGGGGGGGTATTGGCGAAGCATCGGCATCCGCTGATAGGTTGGCCCTACCCGAGTACCCCGATTGGACATGGACGGCGTTACTAGGCCAAGAAGCAACCAATCGGGGCTGGCTTGGTCCTGTTTTGAACTCGTCCGCCTGGCGACCGAAAGGCGAGAGCTAGCATAGGTCTTTGTTACTCCACTTGACGTCCCTCAGGGCATCTTTTTCGTATTGAGACGTAGGTTTGGCGTCCCCCCGCACTGAAGAATGGGCTACGCCATTTGTAGTTTCACGGGTCGTTCCAGGGCAAATCCTCCCGCCCGACGACACCCCTTGGAAGCCATGATTAGCTCCTCTATCGGGCCATCAGGTGTGTCCGCATGGCTTCGAGGGAGTCGGCCTTTGTCTGCTCCTCGGACCCCCCTCGAGGGGCTCTATTCACGGCGTAAAGGGGTGTTATGCGCCGTGGATGATTGGATGCGAGAGCCATATCGTTTTTGCAGGAGAGTCCAAACTATTCACTGTCGGGAAGCGCCGACAGTCGTCAGAGAGTCGGCCCGCTGACAAGAGGAGCTGGAGTGGAATGCTTTTGTGTTTCGGGGAGGGATAACGGAGCCCTCAAAGAGATGCAGCTGTGCATCCAGTCGGAAGATTTCGAGAACCCTCCTTATTATATCCCACCATTTTCCTTAGGAGTAGAAGGCTACATGTATTTTTATTTGGATGAAATATTCAGTAGGCGTCCAAAATGTCTCGAGTGCCCGCCAGCAACACATTAAGTTCGAAACAGGTTGCGGTCTTTTTCCCCCCCCCCCCCAATTCAAACTGTTACGTTTTTGGACTTGTACGTATCATTAATTCCATAAAGTGGAAAAAAAAAATACTGCTGTTGCACTTAAAATCCAGACGCCAATTCTCCTATTGCAGAATTTACTGCGAGCAGTTTTTTTTTTCTCTCTGTTTGAAATAGATTTTTGTCATGCTTACACAGAAGATCAACTCTGCTATGACAAGTGGTTTCCATCTTTTTGGAAATTTTCCCCCCCCCCCCAAAAAAAAAAAAAAAAAAAAAAAAAATCTTATTAAAAATTTATTGTATAATCCCAGCCGAAACATATATTTAAATAAAAAATATGTATACTGTAATAATAGTAATTATTTTAATACATGAAACGAGCACTTCAGACACCTCTAAAATTCACCATAACAAATAAACTAACTGGGAGGGGGGGTGCGGAACAATGCCTGAAGTACAGGACCTATTGTACTGTCCAAAATGCTCTTCCCATTTAATAATTTGACATTTGTGCTATTTACGTCAAGTTCCGAGTGCAAATGACGCCGTTTGAAACGTCACGGTCATTTTGACGGGTCGACTTGGTAAAACCGCGGTCGTTTCTAGTCCATTTTTGAATCCCAGGCTTCCTAAATTTGAACCGATTAATTTCTTTTTGAACGCGTGTCCTGTTTAAACTCTCCCGCCGGTTGCACGACTTGTCCTTGGCGCATTGCAAACTCCACTGTTGACCAAATGTCGCTCTTGTCGAATGAATCGTCCCTCGCAGCCGGCACTGGCGATGAGAAGCTTTAACGGCGCAAAGAAGTGCGTCCGTAATCATTATCGCCCATGTTATGGCTTGTGTTTGTTCACAAAGTGGCCTTCTGGATTGGGGAGAAAAAAAAAAAGCATGAAAAAAAACCCCCCCCCCACTTCACCGCACCTCCCGCCGACTTTCCCTCGCAGCATCCCCCCTGATGGCGCCTCATTAAGACGCCAGGAAGACAAGCAGCTCCAAGCCGACGCCGCAGTTGGTCCGACGAGGCGCTACGATCCCAAATTTGCATCGTTTTGCTCCAAGCGTGACTCTTTCCCAATTCGGTGGTCGTCATTCCGTTGCGGGGTGCAGATAATTCCAGTTGAGGAAAAGCAGATCGCCTCATTGGAAAATGCACTTTTTTTTTCCTTGTAGTAGGACTCAAAATAAATATAGAATAGTGCTAACATACTTTTCCCCCCCCTCATAAATTTCAAGGGTCACCTTGTTCATTTTGATCATCCAAGTACTCGTTAGCTCAGAATTTAGTGGTAATTTGTACAAAAAGTAATAAAGCTTAATTTTCTTTCAATGAGACATCGTTATGAGAACAAAATGCCACAATTCTCAGTGAATGATTTTTTTCTTTTCGCAATCACATCAGAGATGTTCCATAATGACATTTTGATTCCAAATTTTGCCGCACATGGTTTTGCTCAATGTTTCTTCCCCTGTAAATGCTGTTGATTCTCACGTCCGTCCTGAAAAATCAAACGAGACAACTTCCAAAGCTAAAATGTCGCTGTCTGTTTTTCTTCTCCTTTTTTTTTCTACTTCTCCTCCTTCTTTGCCCCTCCCCCCCCACAGAGATGTTGAAGGAGCTCAACCAGCAGCGGCGAGCGAAAGAGTTTACAGACCTGAAAATAATTGTTGAAGGCAAAGAGTTTGAAGTCCACCAAAATGTTCTAGCTTCCTGCAGCTTGTATTTCAAGGACCTGGTCAAAAGGTTTGCCTTTTCCTGACAGCACTCCTCCTCCTTGATCCCACCCGCTTTCTTTTTGTAGGGCACATTTGTGTCGCTTTCCTAACCCCCACTTTGCCACCCAGCCCTCTTTCTCTTTGTTCTTTCTTTCCATCTTTCTTGCAGGTGCGTCAAGACCTTTTTTTTTTTTTTGGTTCTAGCACAGGGCCAGCAGCCATTCCTTCCTTCTCTCCCCCCCACACACCCCCCTCACTCCCACACTCAAATGAATGTATCCGAATCTGGAGATAAAGGTCAACAATTCATCTCTTGCAACCACCCCCCCCCGCACCCCCTCACCACCCATTTTTAACCACATTTCCCATTTGACGAGCAGCGCCAATGTTTCACGATCGAGCGATGTTTTTAAGGGTCGTAAATGAGATGACCGTATTGCTGGGGAAAAAAAAAATGTTGCTTCGTGTTCCCTTTGTGGGAACACAAACAGCAGATTGAAGGCGAGCGGAGTCGAGTTATTGCATTCGTGTGTATGATGATCAAGCTCTGACTGAGTGGAGTTCAGTTATTTGAGTTTTGTATTTGATGGCGGTCATCAAACTTTCGCAGCCGACACGCGATGGCAAAAATTCTCGCCGTTTGTAAGCAAACATGACAAAATCTCGACCAGGAGTTTGTCTTTCAAGCAGCTATGGAAGTAGCCCATAGTGACTATAAAATACCGTCTTCAGAGCAAAATACTTTTTTTGGGGAATGGATTCTTGACTTTTTTTTTTTTTTTTGTGGGTCTGTCTAGGTTCACCAAACTCTGATAAATGAAACTGGCTTTGGGGATGAATGTTCAAACGCAACTTATTTGGGTTTTGTGTTTTAGAGTAACACATCAAACTTCACTGCCATGCTCCACGCGCAATACTTATTATTTTTTTTTTGCAATTCAGCATTGCTCATTTTTAGGGTGACATCATTTGGTTTGTTTTTAACAATAAAATCTAGCCTTATTTTTAGTTAACTTTTTTTTCACTTTTTGTACGAGTTCCAACTAATTTTTGAAATATGTTGCTTCATAATAGCAGCCCCCCCCCCCCAAAAAAAGACCCTTCCTCTTAAAAGGCCGGTGCGCCGAGCAGGGTGACAGATCACGGCCTGTAATTCCATTTCAGCCATCCGCATTTTCCAATAAGTGTGCTCGCTTAGCATTTAATTGATGGCATCCGTCCACATTTTCTGGATCGCTACGACCACGCGGTGCAAAAAATCTCCGAGCCGGTCTGACACGTTCGTCCTCTCTAGCTGTGTGAAACCGACTGCTCGACCCACCCCGGGGGGAGGACGGGACTCTGTCCAATTCCCCTCAGGTTTCTATGTCATAGTCTTTGTTCTAGTTGATCGCAGTAGCGAGGCAAGTCTTCACCCTTTTATTTGGACTGCCGTTTGTGTCACCTCTTCACTGAGTTTCGTATTAAAGACAATTTTTTTTTTTTTTTTTTTTTTTGCAGGCAGAATGTCACAGTGGTTTCCACAAAGTAACTTTTTTGGGGGGGAAAAGACGTTTAGGATATGGTGAAATACGCAAGTCTCATAAGTTGGTTTTGAAAATTCAGCTCCATTGTGAGTGGGGCCACAAATAAAAAGCCTCAAGAAGCCATTCCTGAAAAGACGCAGGGAGTCGACCATTTTGGTTAGGCTCATTTCCGCCATTATTAGGGGTCGTTCTAATAAGTTGCGTTTGAAAATTCTGACCTCCGCAGCCACTTTAAGTTTCACATGACATTGGGTAGGCATATTTAACATGAGTACACCTACGAAAAAAAAAAGTCTCAAAAAGACAGAGGAAGGGTGCCATTTTGTTTGGAAATGTGTCATTTTGCCCACTCCAAAGGGCCCTTCACAGGCATACTCCACATGGAAAAAAAACTGCTATCCAAGTCAAATCACGAATCTGAAGACAAGATGTACAAATGCTCAACTGCCTGAATTGTACGTTTTCATCATTGTGTGTGCACTGCGCTTGGCCTCCATTCTCCTCCCCCTTCTCGGAAAAGTAGCAATTTCTTCACAAACAGATTCCGCCACCCGGGTGTAGCTCATCTCCCTTTTTTCAGACGATCCCTAATTTATTTCCGTGGCCGCTCGAGCCGTTTTCTGCTGACCAGCCTGATGTTTTTTTTGTTTTTTTTTAATGTTTTGTTTGTTTTTTGTTTTGTTTTAATAGCTCTTCCTTCCCATCCTCCCGCCACCATTTTGACCCTCCCCTCTTCCTCCCTTTCTTTCTTCCCACCTGCCCGTCTGCCCTCCGCTCCCCCCTCCCTGCAGGCAGGCCTTTGTGCGGGATAAAGGTCAATAACGCTATGTGGCTTTTTTTGCTTTGCAGGAGGACAAAACATTAAACAAAATAAGAACAATAATCATATGGTAAATTTTATTTATTTTTTTTAAACTTTGGGTGTTTTCAGCTATGCGGAGATAATTAAATGACTTTTCAGTTTTATTTTGGGATGTCCTTCTCACCTCACCTCCTCCCTCACTGGGTGTGCTTCAAATGACGACTAATGTCTTTGAGTTCATACACGACAGGATATCACTGCAGGTGTGATGGTGGTGGGCTTTTTTTGGCTGGGGAGGGGGGTGACAGTTGTTTGGTCTTATCTCCTATTGAAAAGTCATGGAACAACACAAACCCTCCCAGTTAAGGATGGCTGCTGGCTCCCTGTGGAAGAACCGTCTCACCCCTGCCTCACCCTTTTTTCCCTCTCTCTCTTTTTTTTTTTTTTGATGTCCTTCCCTCTTCCCACCATGCTGTCATCTCATCCTGTTTGTTTGATGTCCAGTTTTGGTCTGACAAGCATTCGTTATAACTGCTGTTAAAAAAAGGGAAAAAAAAGTGCAGTAACTTAGCTGTTTCCCCAAATTTTATGATTTCAACATTAATTCCTTTTTTTTAAAAAATTATGAATAATTAAGGAAAAAATATTTTTCATGAGCTAATTTGAGAATTCATCATAATTATATAAATGATATGCACTGAAATAAGTTTAAAATGTGTTTTATAGTAAAAAAAATAAATGGGAAACATTTTGACCAATTACTCGAAATGTCAAAAATATTTTGAGTAATTGTTTTATTGTAATTCTAAATTTAAAAAAAATGTAGCATTTTAGCATGTTACACATTTCACATACACTTTTTTTTTCACCACTCCTTGAACTCCTTTCTCCAGGCATTGTTTGTGCATCACAGTAATGTCTACCTCTGTAATTTGTTTTTCTTGAAGGGAGGTGTTTTTTTTTTTTTTCCCTATGGTGTTTATTCACGTGGACAAAACAACCGGCCATTAATTGGAGCGTGGCATCTATTTGGCAGCAGGTTTCCATGGAAATGTAGTGAATAAATCTTTTACATAGAAGAGTCGTTTTCCAACCTTTTCCACCAATTAACACCTAAAAAAATAATAATAATAGTACTCGTAAAATACTTTGAAGATCACCGATATAGAATCTGCGACGATTATGGAGATTTTTGCGTCCTAGTCCGAAGCTGGGCAATTTCCCAATTTTGCTGATCACAGCATCAATGCTGTGCGCGTCTGTTTTTCTAATTCAGCAAAGTGGCTCCAGCAGCAACAAAAAAGAAAAAAAAAAATCTTGATTGACGCACGGAAAGGACCTCCATCCATCTTAATGCCGACCACTTTTCATATGTCCGTGGCCGCAGGGAGGGGAGTTAAAGTGGTTGCAGGTGGGAGGGGGGGCGTTCCATTTATTTTGCCCTTGAGTGGATTATTGTTTCACGTGGGACATTAAACATGGGTGTTGTAGTGTTACTAAACGCCCTAATATCTCCCCTGCGGGCATCCGCCGCCGCGTGGACAAATCGCCGTCATCCGAGCCCGGCCTGAGTAGAGCATACTCTGTTCCTCGCGCCTCTCAGCCTTGGGGGAGGTATCGTATAATCGTTTTATATAGAGGTAATCTCCCGCATATTCGCAGTTCACTAGTTGCAATTTTCAGATAAATAGAAATCCGCTAAAATCTTCTCCCTATGTCTCACACACATTCCCTCCTATCGCCCCGGGGTAGCTCGCCCTCTGAAACCCAATTCCTCTCTTTGTCTGTGTCCCGATTGGTCGCACCAGGTCGTTGGGGGAGACGCGCAATGGCGAGATGCTGAAGCTGAGCATGAGCAACATCGGCGCCGAAGTTCTGGAGCAGCTGCTGGAGTTTGTCTACACGGGCTCGCTGGTCATCGATTCGGCCAACGCCAAGACGCTCTTGGAAGCCGCCAATAAGTTCCAGTTCAACACCTTCTGCAAAGTTTGCGTCTCTTTCCTAGGTGGGTGCGCATGAGGTGGAAGTGTCGACTAAAACTTTTGTCTGTAAGGCTTGGTGGCTCATTGCTTTGGTAAGTGTTGGAAAGGAGCCAGAGAAAAAGCAGAGCCTGGCAGCAAATTAGAATGATTCGCCATAAAATACAAAATTCAACTCAGTAAATTGAGTTTGAAAATGCAGCCCCTAAAACCAGTTTCACCGAGCTGCATGAAATTTGGTAGGCGTGTCCAATATGTGCAGACCGACAAAAAAAAAGTCTTGAAAATCCATGCCCAAATTGGCACAAGTCAGAGATTTGGGTTTCAAAGCATCCATTTTCAGCTCGTTTTAGCTACCATACATCCAGGCAGTGCATAAAAAATAAAAAATAAAAACTCATAAGTTTTCAGCTTTCTTTTTGGACGTAGCATTTTGTAAATGTAATTCTAAAATTCCAAACTAATAAATTGAGCTTGGAAATTCAGCCTCCAAGGTCAGTTTCACTTACCAACATTAAATTTGGTAAGCATGTTGTCAATCATACATTGGCCCACAAAAAAAAATTTCTAAAATCCATGCTTGGAAAGACTCGGTAAGTCAGCCATTTTGGTTTCAAAGCAGCCATTTCATCTTTATTTTAGGTACTTCTGGGGGACATTCAATGGTAGTATTGTCCGGGGGATTTTGTCAAGTTGCTACCAAATTTGAACTACAACTAATACTTTTATGGCCGAGCAGCCTTCAGACAAAACACCTCAAGATTTTGTCTGTGTGCTACCAAATTTAAACTTACAAATACGAGATGCTACATTTCCAGAATCTTGTCTTTTCATTATTGTGGGGCAGCAGGGCATGGCGGCAACGTTTAATGATTCACCTTAAAACACGCAACTCTGAAAAGTTGCGTTTAAAAGTTCTGCCTCCAAAGTCAGTGTCACCTAGTCACATGAAATTTGATCGGCGGCGTCGACCACAAGGTGGTGTGACACCTAAAGTTTGGAAATGCCTTTCTTGGGGGACGATAAAAAAAAATAAATTAAAAAAAAGAGCCTCAAATGTCAGTATTTGCATTCCATCTCAGGAGTTGTTTGAGGTATAGCGAACATGAGGGAAGCGTATGTTGACAAAAAGGTCAGAGGCGGGCGAGCGGAGAAAAGAAAACAGCACAAACGGCGCCTATTGATTTGTTTTTCTCTATTTGGGCCACACAACACAACAAAGAAAAAAGCAAACATGGAAGCCATTTGTCGACTTCATTTCCTCCGAGACGTCAATTCATTCCGCCTCGACAAGATTTGTGACATTTTAGCACATTAGAGTGGGGGCTGGGACGGTTGTGTTCAGGTACAAGCGTTTGTCCTTGAGAGAGGCGGAAGAGTGTGTCAAATGTGAGCGCCGTCTTGTCTCGTCGACCTACTTTTGCTTTTCTTTGAAATTAATTCACACCGCACGACAGCTACTTGCAGGAAAACATTTGTTCGCATCAAAATCTCGAAAGCGGTTCAGTGCCATTTGTGAACAGGTAGTAGTGTGCATGCCAGGCCACTAGTTGGCAGTCTAAGTCTACAGTTCAAGACGGGGGAGCGAGTTTTCCGTCGAATTCAGTCGCAAAAAACAGTTTGGCTGAAGTGAGCTTTTCAGGGTCATTTTTGGCCTTGACAAATATTATGTTTGACAATTAGTAGACCAATAGGGAAACGATTTTTCGTTTTTGCGTGTGGGGCCCGACAGTCACTCCAATGGCTGAGCATGATCAATTCATGAACACCAGCGCATTTACTCTCTTGTGGACACAGCCGTTTCGGTGTGGAATCATTCGTCCGTCGCCTTGTGTTTTGGCTTTGCCTCTGTTGATCGCTATTTGTTTTCGGGCAAGCCGCATTTGCCCATCAAAAGAAAAAAAAAAAAAAGGCCTGGCATGGGTCCCTCTTGAGGACGATTATTTAATCAGCCAGTTGATCAGTGCGTCTGATGGCATGTTGATTGCACAAGTTGCCTCCTCTCTTTGGATTGTTTACGTCAAAAACAAACTTCTCGAAAGATCAGAGGGGTCCGCGAGCCCTCCCCCTGCTGGTCATTTTAAGATCTACCTCTCTAATGTTCCCCGGCTAATTCCTAATCCTCCTCCCTGCGATCGATTCCCGCCCTGTTTGTTTGTCCCGGGAGGCGTTTGGAGTTATTAGACGTGTCGAGGTAGCTAGAAAGCAGATAAGCTGTGACACAATCCTTCGACATCATCTTCGACGTGTGCCATCTCGCTATCGACCTCATCGGTCTGTCTGTGTTCTCCCCTCGTGGGTCTTCTGACTTGACCTTCATCTTATTTCTCGTCTTCTTTTTCACGATCTGGTCGATGACCCGATTTTCCGTTGGGTTTTGTTTTGCATCATATAAGCGTCAATGAGTCACATTTTGTTGTTGTTGAGCTCGAATAGTTTCATGAATGCACTTTGAAATTCTTCTTCATCGTGGGCTGCAGAGAAACAGCTGACGGCGGCAAACTGCCTGGGAGTGCTGGCAATGGCCGAGGCGATGACTTGCACAGAGCTGCACAACATGGCCAAAGCCTTTGCGCTGCAGAACTTCCCAGAGGTAGGAACAGGAACCACACCATCATTTTGTTCTATTATTTGACGCAAGTTGTTCGAGGCAGAATATGGACTCCGCATCCTCAACCCCCAAGCCTGATGTTCTTTAGGTTTTAATTCAGGTTTTTCATTTTCATTTGCAAGAACTAATGTTCTGTACCAGGTGCAGACCTTTTGAGTCAAATGAATTCTATTGAGTCAAGAAAGCTTTTTTTTTTTTTTTTTTTTTTTTAAACTATTTCCTGTTTGGCTGCTTGGTCATGCAAAATGATCGTATACCGTTTTATGTTGGCACGGCAGTTTTTCTGTGAAAGGGGTGGGGGGGGGGTCTGATATACTCCTCCTTGGGTTAGATATTTATTGGAAAATGCAGTCAGACAGAACAAGGTTTGAGATGGGGCAGACAGAGGAAAAAAAAAAAAGAACGGCAGTGGTATAAACGGGTATATGACTCTAAAACGTTACATAGGTGTTGGCTGTTTTATCTGTTTTAGGTAGACTGAGAAGGTAGTGCCGCAATAAATCGCAAATAATCCAAAGTCAGTTTGCAGATTGAGTCACAGTGTCATGAGGGCAAGAGGCATCCAAAAACAAAAATCCACTTCTGTGTCCGATGATCAGGTGGCGGGACAGGAGGAGATCCTGAGCGTGTCCAAGGAGGACCTGGTGGCCTACCTGTCCAACGATAGCCTCAACACCAAAGCCGAGGAATTGGTGTACGAGACGGTAATCAAATGGATCAAACGCGACTCCGCCTCCAGAGTTCAGGTAAGGAAAGATGAAGAAATACAGCTGTCCCACTTCTGGAAATGTTTCCTCCTCTAAATGTGATCTCGGTTTCTCATGAGAAAGCTAAGGGCAAACGCACAGCTGCTACCCTTGTTTATAGGTTTTTGTCCGCGAGGTGTCAGACCATTGTCGGAGTCAGTTCATCACAGTCAAAAGGTTCCATCCTCAAGATGGATATCGACAGCAGGCGAGAGCAGGTCAAAATTGTCACGTCACGCCGAATCGATGAGAAAGCCTTTAAGGTCGGAGTGTCGTCTCCGGCCCGGGTCGGCGCGAAAGCAGAGAGAGCACGGTTGCAACCTCGGGGCCGTGAGATTTTTATTGATTGCGGAGGCGAGCGCCGCGAATACAAAGCCGCTGATTTTTACGGCCTAGTTAAAAATGGAAGCGAGATTAGCAGATGAATTGCTGGCCGTCCTTCATCCCAAGAGTCATCCGTCCTGAGCGATGCCTACTTGGCGGAGCGCGCCGGCCCGCATTATCCGCATCAGACGTCCAAAATCAATGTTACCCTGTTGGCACCTATAATCATTATACCTGATTTTGCATTTGTCGTTTCGTCTTAGTTATTTTATGATGTAGTTCGACCTGTTTTTTTTTAATTGTTCAAAAAAAAAATCTGATTCATGAAGAATGATGTTGGATGAATTAGATGGACAGGACTTTACCATACGCATTCTTGGAAGGGGAGGAACACTGCAGCTCGAATGCTGAAAAGTGAAGAAAAAAAAACAGTGTGGAGCAAACATTCTATGGGAGTGTTTTCATTAGTGAATAGGATGATTTGTACTTTTGTACACAAAAGTCCCACAAAATCAATTTTTTCACGGGTCATCCTATTGCATTTTGTGCGTGGGATTCTACCATTAGAATTCAGTGGTTGGCCATTTTTTGCGTCATCCCGTCTATACAGATATAGAATTGCGGATTACGCATCCAAGGCTGTTATCATCGTTGTTCGGGGCCGTCCGCCATTGTTGGACTGTTGTCCGCTGCAAGTCATGTGAGTCCAAAACCTCCAAACCGTTGAGTCCAGCAATCTCACCCTCTAATGGAGAGCGGAATTATTCTGGAGAAGTAGGCTTGAGTGTGGGGGGGGGGGGTACATTTTTCCGCTTGTCTGAACAAGCCATTCACATATTCCTGGGACGTGAGACCCCGGTTCACCTTGCGCTTGAGCCAAGAAGAAGAAGAAGGTTTAGAAGATTGCAAAGATTGGAAAAAAAAAACGGGGGAAACCAATCCGAGCATGACAAGAGGCAACTTGGAATTTGGTACCCTGACCTCCTCGGGTGGGAACCGAAAGCCGCCTCTCGCGGATGGTTCCGTCGTGCCGCATTCATGGTCCACATCCACCAGCGCTTCATCCCGAGGCGGAAAATCACTCCTGTGGAACCTGTGACAACTTTTAATGACATGTCAGGGCACAATGTCGCCGCGCGGCTTTTAAGGCGTCAGCTAGTCGGTGTGTGTGTGTGTGTGTGTGTGTGTGTGTGTGTGTGTGTGTGTGTGTGTGTGTGTGTGTGTGCGCGCGCCTTTGCATTCATCCCGGCATGCGCCCGTTTTGTGTGTTTTAAGCTGCGGGCTGTATAGCGGAAAAGTGGCATATTGAACGCGGCAGGTAAATAATATGCAATTTTCTCTTTCCGCTACCCTGTCAGCTTGCGCCTGATGGCGGCGAGAAACGAGGCATGAACATCGCTTAGAGACGGAAGAGAGCATTAGAGTGTGTATTCCGGTGAAATTGTATGTATTTCACGGTGGTCCTCACTCGACCCCTTCAAAATTCACTCGGTAGCACCCCCTGGAATGTTAAGAGGGGTGGGGGGGGGGGCAATCAACATGGCAGCGGATATCTATCGTGACATTTACATAAAAGCCTCAAAAACCTCCAATTGACCAGGAAGTCACAAGAAGGAGTCATGCCATATCGCCCATGTCAAATTAGTCTGTCAAAGTCAACACAGCATTTAATTCCAAATAATTTGCCCAGATGATCCCAAATCAGAAGCCGGGATCATTAAAAATAGGGGGCTGAGCTATTGAACAAACTCCAGAGCCCCTTTTGACCTGAATCATGACTCTGTTCAAGTTGGATTCATTATCCAAGGTTGACGGCGCTCGCTCTATCAAAAGAAAGTAATGACTGTCGCTTCTTCTCTTCGGTGCAAAAGCAGCCAAAGTGGAGTCGGAACGAGACGACTCAAGCATTTCATTCTCCTCTGAAGGACAATTGTGGCAGATGCGAAGTTCGTCGTCTAACCCCAAAAAAAAAAATACAATTAACCCCACTTAATGGCGCGTGGCGATGAGTCTTTTGTGCTTTTGAACTCCAAAGACAACGGCCAAATTAAAAGCGACGTTGCAGGTAAAATGGGGTCATTTTGATCATTTTAAACAACGGGGAATCCGTTTAAATATGCACTCACACACACAGACACGTGCACACACACGCACACTGCCTCAAAGCACTTTTGTCCTCTGATATTCATTCTGATATAATTTGTTCTGGCATTCAAAAAAAAAACCCAAAGAGAAAAGACGAAGAAAATTACATCAGCTTATTATGAGAGTCCCGCATAAGCACATTAAGTAATACCTTTAACTGTGTTCATTCATTTGGCCCGGGAACCGCAAATGTCGTGGCCGGCCATTGTTACAACCGCTAATGGTCGGGCTGGACCCCCCCCCCCCACCCCCTCCAGCAAACCATGCCATTAAGTGTCCTTTGTAGCCATGTTACAGTCGCTGGCCACTTTCCAAAGAGACGATTAATCATCCTCTTTTGTCACCTGGCCAGATAAGATCCGCCAGAAATGAAATGTCAACGTGAGCCCTAATGGAGGTCCCATTCAGGCTTTTGGCAAAAGACCGGCCTTCAGTAATTGAACGAGTGCGGCACCGATACAAAGGACCGCCGAGTGGAAACGAGGACGAGTGTTCCGCTGTCACCTTTCAAGTCTCCATCATGTGCTGATCAAAGTTTGGCGTGACGCAGTTTTGATCATCAAGCTTTCATGCTCACGGTAGATTAAAAAAAAAAAAGTTTGCCGTAGAGTTTTGTGCGTTTGGATCGGATGCCGGCCAGTGAACTGTGGACCTCTACGGACATCTGTGTGGTCCCAGAGCGTGCTCAGACCTGATGTGTGCAGCCAGATGGACGCGCCCGCTCAACCGTGGCGACTTTATATCCGGAGCAGGTCAAATCCGTACTCGCTTACGCTGGCTGGAGCCTACGATGCGTATTAGCCAGGAAGTTAATACTATGCTACAACTACTACAATCTAAACATTATTTTGACATGATGCCTTTGAATTTGAAAAAATACATACTTGCATTTTACTTGATCTTTCGTTCGACAATGCAAGTGCAACTAATGAAGTGACAATATCTACTCAGACACAGATAACCCGACTTCTAGTTTTTCTTGAGATACGAGCCGTCATTCGGATGATTTTTTTCGCTTTGACTTGGTAGCGCCAACTTGACAGCAGTTTGTCAAATATTGAATATTTCCTCAAAGGCTTCAAGCCACTCCCACTTGTAGTTTACTGTCACACCAAACCGAAAGCAACGCAAATGCCAACAAACAGTGCGAACCCATTGTCATGCTAACGGGTAGCGTCGATAGTAACGCTTTTAAAAACAACCAATGAAACAACACGTGAAGACAGATATATTACTGACAGTCACGGGCATATATTCTTTATCCTCTCTGAGGAGGTGGGGGGGGGCAGCGTATGTATACAGTACATAAATAATAATTTCCATTAAGAGAAATTAGTCTACCGCCATGCATTCACAGGTGTACCTAATATTTGGGGCAGACATCTTATGGGAAGAGACTTGTCCCCTGTCCCCCCCCCCCGCGTGCAACGAGGTCTCTTGCAGCCGAATGTGTTCCTTTTCTTCCGATGAAGTCATGCCGAAACACGTTGCACCTGTCAGTCGCGGCTCAGGGCGACATGTCTCTCCCCCCCGTTCTCCCACTCACCATCAACCAACCCCCTCACTACCTTTCTCGCTCACATCCTCTCCGCCTGACACGCACTCACACACACGCAGTCACGCAGACGCCAGAAAAACACCATTTGTGGCCAAGCGCGAGCATATTTTGCTCACACGTCATGTGTGCTCTCATTGCAGTTGGATGGGTTTGTTTATGAGGCTGCGCGCTCTTTTTACACGGGTGTACGTGTGTTATTATTCACGCGGGCGGGGGCAGAGTTGTCTATTTTTCAAACCGAAGCGGCCGACATGACCCTTGGTGTCATTCGTTTGAATCATTTGCCGTTCCAAAGCGCTAATGGAAATTTCTTTAACTGGAGCGGGCTGCTGTAATATATTTTTCTTCACACAAAATGTCGAAGTCTGTGGTCATGTTTGTTTGTTTGGCCAGTCTTAAGTCGGCTGGTACATTTCGGACCATGGTTTACTTTTTTTTTTACAACCAGTACTCAAATGTTATTTGGTGTTTTTGGTGCTTTGCGAGAGTTTTTCGAGATACAAGCCATTGCTTGGCCGACAAATCCGTTTTTGTCTCGATATGAGCGAAAATGGGACGCCCACCGGCTAGATGGCGCCAGCCAATTTTCACAACATCCGGCCGCCATCGATTCACATTGGTTTCCTTGCAGTGGAAGGCATCCCTCTGGATTGCTTGTGTGTCTTGAGTGCTTATCTGAGCCCATTAGCAACGGGGGAGTTGCATGTCGGGAGTCACGTTGTTCAGGCATATGGTCATCCTGACAGAATGGAAGAAGTGGGGGGGGGGGGGGAATCTAAAAGTAGCTGCCGCAGTTGAAGTCGGCCCTCCCGCGGAGAGCTTCCATATGTTGGGCATGTTAGCACTTGCATGTCGCTCGTCATAATAAATGATGAACAGAAATCGTTAAAATCGCAGCTAGCACACTACCGGTTATTATCGGAAAATTTCCCCCTCATTTGCGAGTGGGGCTTAGGGGGGACGGCACAAGTGCAATTTGATTGGATGCAACTTTGGAAAGAAGCGTTATCGTTGCTAAGCTCGCCTTTGATCAAGTTTGTTACGTCATAACTGTCAGCAGGTTGAGCTGAGACGATGCATTGTTTACAGTATTGAATCAGCCTAAAAATAGCATTTTTTTTCGTCTTGGTTCTGAAAAGGCTTATCTCGGCGTCTGGTCGGCGAAGACGGAGGTGACAGCTCTGGCGATTCGTCTGTCAGGACGACGCTCGCATTTACTCGCGAGCAAGAGAGAGCGATGGCCGCCGAGCTTGACAAAGAGAGAGAGAAATGGAGTTCGTCGCTCCTGCGCTCACGGTTCAGCGGTGGGAATGTCATGAGTGATGTCCCTCGGAGATGTTAGCCTTTGACGACACAGAGGCCGGTTATGAGTACTTACCACACTGAGCTCAGACCGATATATCGCATTAAATCCTGCTTTTGCGTCAAATGGGAAATTTCTATCGTTCGTGCCACGTGAACACCTGCAGCATGGCAATGTTATTACCATCGTAGCGAAGCCTCGCGCCTTATTGTCACTTCATCCATTTTTGAATCCGCGTATCCTCACAAGGGTCGCGGGGGGTGAGGGGGGTGCTGGAGCGTAATTGTCACTTCATTGTTTGTTCATATTGTCGCCCACGCAAATAGTCACTTTTTTAAAATATTTTATCCCCAGCGCTTCACAGCAGTGCTCTTTCTAAATCACCACAAGATGGCACCAAAGCCCCATCTAATAGGAAAGTAGTAAATTGGTGTCTCTATGAAGTTGTTTTCTTGCAGTTTCCAATTCGTTTGACGAGAGAGGCGTGGAACCACAGTCGTGCGCATGAGATTTTGCTGATTGCTTGCGGCCGAGACGAGCATTAGTTTCATTTTGTTCCTCCTTTCTCTCCTGTTTCCCCAGAAATTTTATCTTAGGGAAGTCAAGTCAAGTTGAGCACTGTATCGAGAGCTTGCCGCCGAAGTTGCTTTTTGGAATTCCCAGCGTAGGTTGCCATGGCAACCTCCTCTTCCAGTTTATGGATTCATCCTTTTTGCCGCTCACGTTGTGACAGTTCAAACTTGATCTTGGATTACAGTAATCCCCCCGCTATATTGCGGCCGAGCTGGCGTCTTGCGAGTGTTCCCCTTTGTCCCGTTGTTTGTTTGTCCCCGTTCGATGAACGACTGAAATCGCGTTGACGGCTTTCGTCCGATGCAACGTCTGTGGCAGTCGCTGAGTTCCGCGGTGGAATGACTTTCTGTTGTCTCCCTGCCATACCCCGTTTTGAATCAGCCTCCATCGAGCTTGTAGGGATTAATGTGCAAGAGCCCTATTGATTTTTGTACATCTTTTGCGCTTTCAATGAGGATTACTTACGATCTGTGATAGTGAGAAGTTTCAATTAGAACCCCACCGAGGTGGATTTTTTTTTTTTTTTTTTTTTTTTTTTTGGGGCTGATGCAGATATTTGGCTGAATGAAATTCCGATACTGAATTAATCGGCCAATTAAAAAAAAAAAGAGAGAGAGAGAGAGAGAGAGAGAGAGAGACTTCTTTTTTTGGTCTTGTACTGCTTACAAGAAAAATATGAATTATAGTTACATCGGACTGTATTTGTTTCATAAAGAGAAAAATCGTCATTTTCCTGGTTTTGTTGGGCCGTCTGCTTATAAGAAGTCACATTTTTACAGTTGCAAAAAAAAGAAAAAAAACCCCCACAATCGGAGTTAAAAATAGGAAATAAAAATGCGATACTCGGCACCCTCTCAGTCACGAATCTTATTGATCGCCCCCCCCCTCCCATTATGTACCGCGTGAAGTAAATTGTTGACCTCTTCCGAGCGCTCAAGTCCCAACACAAAGACTTTGCCGCTCAAGAGCCGCAACGAAGTGAAGTGGGCGAGGCCTTTGCCGACATGCTAAGTGCCTCTTTTCTTTCGACTGAGAGCAACAACTGTCTGGGAAAGCCATTCTCCGTTCAGCGCCCGACGAGCAGCTTTATTTGAGTCCGTTTTTTTTTTTTTTAATTGTTCCTCAAGGTCGTATCGATGGTTGGAAAGTCTCACAAGTTAAAATGAAAAAGACAAGTTGCGCTTTAAAGCGTCACTGTGGACAACTCTCAGGTATTTGCGCCGCACAGGCAAAACCCGCATTTCAGCCACCTGTTCTCCGCAATGACACTTGTAGGGCGCCACCTGACTGAACAACGGCTGCAAAAAGCTTTTAATTGAGCTCCGAAGGTCAGCCGCCGAGCGCTTCTTAAATCTGCCAGGTCCTGCCCGTGTTTACCCAGCGCGGCTTGTTTGATAAACTGTTTTGGCAGACGGCGCGCTCCCCCCGTGGGTGACGGTAGCCGACAGTCCCATCTGCGGGGCTCGCTGAGAGGAAATGTCATCAGCAGATGTCCGCCGTGACGGGCACCCTTGCGTTCCCCCCCCCCCCCCTTCCTCCCTCCTCCCTCTTTCGCTTTTCCTCCCTTCAATCTCTGCTCGTTGAGCTTTATTTACGTATTGGCGTATTAGCATAGATTCTGCGCGGAATCAACTTTTTTTTTTTTTCTCTGCAGATTCTTGGAGGGGGGCGGGGGGACTACTCAATGGCCCCTTCGGAGCCAAAACGGTCGTCTTATGATGCATTTGCAGGCCTGCCTTCTTGAGACTTTGTATTTCGACTCACGATAGCTATGCCTACCAAATTTCAATTCGCTAAGTGAAAACGGTCTTCCGGGGCTGAATTTTCAAACTCAACTTATGAGAGAGCAAAGTGGAACTCAGGTGTGGGAGGTGAGATGCCGGCCTTATTATTAACTTCTTTCTTCTGTCTGGCTGGGAGTCTGTTGTTTTGTTTTTTTTTTGTTTTTTTTTTGGCCCCGTGTCCAGCTGGGCCGCGATGCGCCGAGCCGTTTGAGGAAGTTGGGGGCTCGATGCTGTTGTTGTGGTCTTCCGGGGCTGAATTTTCAAACTCAACTTATGAGAGAGCAAAGTGGAACTCAGGTGTGGGAGGTGAGATGCCGGCCTTATTATTAACTTCTTTCTTCTGTCTGGCTGGGAGTCTGTTGTTTTGTTTTTTTTTTGTTTTTTTTTTGGCCCCGTGTCCAGCTGGGCCGCGATGCGCACTTAAACGCAGTCAGACGCATTCTGCAGCTTTAGATGAGGTTGCCTTGGCAACTGTAGCACTGCAAATGTGCAAACATTGAGAGTTGTTTGCGAGCGGTAATTAGTTGTACTTATTTAAATGAGTCATTGTGGTTTCATTTTTCACCATTGTATTGACAAATATTGAATCCGTTTCTTAAAGGTAAAGAAGTCGATGTGTAAAATTCACATCCACGTGTCGGCGATGTCGGTTCCTTTCGTCACGGTTCTTGACGGTCCCTCTTTTTCGCAGCACCTCTCCGATCTGCTGGCGTCGGTGCGACTGCCCTTCATCCACCCGTCCCCTACCTGCTACGTGGTCGACAACGAGGAGCTGATCAAGTCGTCGGAGGCGTGCCGCGACCTCGTCAACGCGACCAAGCGCTACCACATGCTGCCGCACGCGCGCCAGGAGATGCAGACGCCACGCACCAGACCGAGGCTCT
>NW_017806233.1:338511-355461 GCF_001891065.2 Hippocampus comes
GCGGCCCCCCTTGCCTTCCCCCCCCCCCCCCCTTCCTCCCTCCTCCCTCTTTCGCTTTTCCTCCCTTCAATCTCTGCTCGTTGAGCTTTATTTACGTATTGGCGTATTAGCATAGATTCTGCGCGGAATCAACTTTTTTTTTTTTTCTCTGCAGATTCTTGGAGGGGGGCGGGGGGACTACTCAATGGCCCCTTCGGAGCCAAAACGGTCGTCTTATGATGCATTTGCAGGCCTGCCTTCTTGAGACTTTGTATTTCGACTCACGATAGCTATGCCTACCAAATTTCAATTCGCTAAGTGAAAACGGTCTTCCGGGGCTGAATTTTCAAACTCAACTTATGAGAGAGCAAAGTGGAACTCAGGTGTGGGAGGTGAGATGCCGGCCTTATTATTAACTTCTTTCTTCTGTCTGGCTGGGAGTCTGTTGTTTTGTTTTTTTTTTGTTTTTTTTTTGGCCCCGTGTCCAGCTGGGCCGCGATGCGCCGAGCCGTTTGAGGTCATCCCGGTCAGCGGCCGCCCGCCGCTGTGACACTCGGCGGCGGCTTGTTTACAGCTTTTGCTGTCGTACGAGTCGAGCCTCCCACGGGGGTTCAGGCCCGCCACACTTAAACGCAGTCAGACGCATTCTGCAGCTTTAGATGAGGTTGCCTTGGCAACTGTAGCACTGCAAATGTGCAAACATTGAGAGTTGTTTGCCAGCGGTAATTAGTTGTACTTATTTAAATGAGTCATTGTGGTTTCATTTTTCACCATTGTATTGACAAATATTGAATCCGTTTCTTAAAGGTAAAGAAGTCGATGTGTAAAATTCACATCCACGTGTCGGCGATGTCGGTTCCTTTCGTCACGGTTCTTGACGGTCCCTCTTTTTCGCAGCACCTCTCCGATCTGCTGGCGTCGGTGCGACTGCCCTTCATCCACCCGTCCTACCTGCTCAACGTGGTCGACAACGAGGAGCTGATCAAGTCGTCGGAGGCGTGCCGCGACCTCGTCAACGAGGCCAAGCGCTACCACATGCTGCCGCACGCGCGCCAGGAGATGCAGACGCCACGCACCAGACCGAGGCTCTCTGCAGGTAACGTACGCGCCACTTTGTTTTGGAGTCTTCGACGCAGGCAAACTATATGGCAATAATACCCAGGCAGGTAACTAGCGAACTAGCTAACTAGCACGGCAAAACATCAATTTGTGTCCACTCTGATGTGACTTCACCGAGCAACGAGGAGCCTGTCGCTGCTTATTTTCTAAGAAATAAGTACGACATGGCAGAAAAATGACAGAAACGGTCAATAAGTGCGGGCAAAAACATCCCCAAACACTTTTTGTATTGATGCCGCTGATGCTAGTGTAGCGAAACGCCACTGCACAGCATTACACTGGGCCACGCACACTCTTCATTTTGCGCCGCATCAAGGTGACAAAGAGGTCATGTCGCCATAAGGAGACGTCGCCTTTTTATTGATTTTGGCCCACCGGGCAGGTAATGGGTCACCGCTCTGTATTCTATTTTGTGTGCGCGCGTTGCATTAAGTCAGCCTGGAGTAGAAGCCGTCTTTGAAAGTGGAAGCGGGAGCGCCCACTCTGATGTCATTTTCCAAACTCTAATGAACGATACTTAGTGTAATTGATGTCCATCAGGGAGTCTTAAGCTTTTCCGCTGAGAGCTGTGTATACCGAACAAAGTCGAGGAAGAAGAGAAGAGGCCACTTAACCTTGTGTTGAGCAAAACGTGCTGAAAACCAATCCAACCGCTATTTCTGGAGGTCAGCGTATGCTAAGCACTTTGAAAGATTTACAAAGATGGGTGGGGAAAAAAAACAAAAAACGGTCTACTGCTCAGCTTTATGCCGTTGGCGACTGAGCAAATACTTATTTATCTCAGTGCCATATTCTGTAAGCGTTCGAGTCGATTTAATTCTCTACTTTTGGACTAAAAAGTCATTACAAGCGTGTGTGCGTGCGCACGCGCGCATTACTGTTTACTTGTGTGTGCGCGCGTTTGTGTGTCTGTGTGGCGTAAAACAACACATGCAGTAAAATGGCAGCGCCTGGTGATCCATCAGTCGTTCCTCTCCTGTCCTTGGGCGTGTTGAAACTGTCAAATCAATTATGTTGCGCTTTACTTTTGACATGTGCAATGACAATACATTTGATTTCCATTCCATTATAGTAATGAAGCAAATAAAAAGAATGAAAAAAAAAGAGTAGTGTGTGTGTGTGTGTGTGTGTGTGTGTGTGTATATATGTTTTTTTTTAATAACCTTCTGCCATATTGTCAAAACTGAAATGGCTGTCAAACCTGCAAACAAAAAGCTCTGTGGAGAGTCAAGCAAAAAGAAATTCGAATGCCCCAAAGTGAAAGTTGTGCAAAAGGGCAGATGGTTTAGTCCTTGAATGTGTGCGTTTGAGTGCGTGCGTGTGTTTGTTGGAGGGCGTGTGCGTGCGCGCGTGCGCTTAAAAAGGCGCGTAAGCAGATGGAGCGCCACCTGAGCTCTGTTGATAAGACTGTCAAGCGTAAAAAGAAAAGAGAACTGCCATCCGTGAAGCACTTCTTGCTGAGCAAAGTCAATCTGCGGACTTGCTGTGCGTGTGTGAGCGGATATGCACGTGCAATATGCTAATGACTAGCCGTCAGAAGCCCAGCGTGTACTGTACGCTTGAGATTAAGGCTCAACATTGATGTCGTCACTGCTGAGCCCCCGTTGAGTGAGGAAGTAAAATTGTACGTTTGACACGGCGCGGAGAGAAGAGATTGGTAAGAAACCCTGCCAATGTCACTGACGACATTTCGCAATCATTCAAAAATAAGCATCAGATTCATGAAAATCAAAATGTCTGATTTATTAAAACCCGGCGAACGGCCAGCATCCGATCACGCCACCTCGTCACGTGCGTAAAAACGTCCCGATCGCCGGCGTCCTCCGAAGGCGGCCACCTATTTCTGTTCGGCGGCGTTCCAATTAGCACGCATTGATCCTGACTTTGTTGTCCCTCCTCGCCGATGCCAGCGCCTCTCTTTCAAGCTCTAATTGAAAGTGTTGCGTCTGCATTTAAGCAGGCGGCGAGGTGAAGCTGTCAGAGGCTCAGGAAGACAATTAAAAGCATTTTAACCCCGACTTTGTTGATTCTTGTCCGGCTCCGAGTAATTATTAAGCCTCGCCGTTTGTCTCGAGGAGTAAATGCAGCGTGAGATTGCTTGTCCCACTGCGGATTTTCTCCGGGTTTCCTTTACTCACAGGCGACCAAAACATTTATCCTCACTACTCTGTTGTCTTCACTAAAACTTGGGAGTTCATTTGATGACTACTCTGCCCTAGATGTTTACTAAAAGAAGTAGGATTCTATTGGATATTCCAGAAAAAAACAAAATGCTGTTTTGTTTTGTTTTCTGTGAGATTTACAACATGGCATTTGCAAAACGTGTATCGCACATCTCCCGATGCATTGCGACTGAAAACCTGCTACCGTGTATCGAGTTTTGAGGCTCCGCATCCAATATGCTAATGGATTGGCCCATACATTGCCTTGACAGAGACTCTCCACACTTTACTTTCAAGGTACAGGTGCATATGAAATTGCAGTTTTTCTTATTTGTATTTACAAAAAAACACTTGCGCGCGCGCGCGCGTGTGTGTGTGCGTGTGTGTGTGTGTGTGTGTGTGTGTGTGTGTGTGTGTGTGTGTGTGTGTGTTTTTTTCCTTATATGAAAACATGTACTGCAGGCTCGTTAATTACTGTTGATTGTCTTTGATGTTTACAAAAACATACAGATCATTATGGCTATGTGTCATTCCTGTGAGTGACAGGTGATTTGCACATTTAGTCCGCTGAGATTGGCTCCAGGTTCCATGTGACCCAGAACAGGAGAGGCTTTCAGGAAAAGGGACAGATGATGCGTGCGAGTCTTTCAGTCATACATCGGCACTGTGTGCCGGTGACGTTGTCGCGGCTTATCGGTAAAATCTCATCCTGCGCGGACTCCTAAATTCAACACAGAAAATAAATCCAGCTTAGGTGGAGCGCATCCAGAAGGCTGACCCGCCGGACCCGCTGCAAAGCTGCTGCTGCCTCATCCAGCATTCATGACAGGCGCAGGAACGTCCATGGATGGAAGTGTTTGGATTCTTTGGGGTTGGCACCTGTATCTAGGGAGAGTTGGGGTTACACTGACAAACAAGTCAAGGGGCGGATAGTGCAGGAACAGCAACGCAGTCAGGCGTTCGCCAAGGAAATTATTATTATGATCAATCCAAATTGTCCCGTAGGCCGATGCCATTCTTAAACTGTGTAAATGATTAACTCGCTTCTGGCAATGCAGGAACAGCAAGTCAGAAAAACACATTTAATAATCACGACTTGCCCATGTCAACTGTTGCTAGGCAGTGTTGATGGGGCTCAATCATAACCGCTCCAAAGGCTAGTGGAAGAAAATGTACAGATATATTCGCTTGGCAGTGGAAATGACAAAAAGGATGGCGCACAAACAGGAAGTCCAACAGTCACGCAGGAAATTGTCACTGCAGCTCATGTCTGCTGTTGCTAGGCAGAAACAATCATTACTGCCTCAGATGGCAATAGGAAATAAAATGTTAATCACACAATAATCATGAGGCAAATTTATTTTGGCAAAAAATGAATTCACTATAATTGCTCTGTATTAACTATAATCACAGAGAAAAGAAACAGCAACATCTTGTGGAACTAACAGGGCACTGCACCCTCTGCCCCACATGCACTTGGCGGAGGGCATTTTGGGGCTTTTAGTGACTCAAGTACAAAAGTAAACATCCTAATTTGCTCTCACGCGCACTTCTGCACACTTAGGCACTGTGTAGCGCCATCACGGGGCGCTGTGGGCCCCCCCCCCCCCGACGTCGTCATAGCAAATTAGCACACTGGGAGACAAATCACAGGGTTCGCAAATGAGAGCAAATGGAGTAAAAAGCGAGAGCGTGATAAGACGTAATGGTTATGGACCTGCAGCAAGATATAAATGTCTCCCACAGCTATGTGCACCCTGTGCGTGTGCGTGTGTGTGTGTGTGTGTATAAGTACATACATAGCGTGTGTGCGTGTCTGTCAGCATCTGTCACCTTCCAGTTTGCACAGTATTTATGTGTATGCACGTGTCAGTTTTATGAGCAAACAGACCTTTTTGTGGCTGCTACACGAGGCAACTATGTAGTTTGTCACAGCGTGATGGGCTCAATGATGATGTCGCCATTTCCTTCATGATGCCTGACAACAACAAAGATGGAGGTGTGATGATTCGCTTTGCCCAAACTACCGTTTTTGGTTTTTTTTTCCCCTTTAATGGCCATTGTACTTTTTTGCTTTTGCTCAAATGATACAAAGAACTTAAAAATAACTAAAAAAGTAAAGTATCGGTCATGAAAATATAGAATTCTGATCTTTATGAAATACTAGCAGCATTGAAAAAAGATCTGATTTAAAAAAAAAAACAATAAAACACGCTTAAAATACTAAAAAGGGCAAAAAATATGTCGTTATACTTTTTAAGACTAATATGAAAAGAAAATTAATCATTGTATAGCATTCAAATATCAAGTATATTAAAATTTGATCAAAAACAAACAGGTTCATAAAAAAAAAAAAAAGTATCCGATAAAAGAAATGGATACAAAATGTACATGTTACTACTGTGTGTACCAAATAAAGTGACTGTTGAGCCCATTTTTTTGGGCCATCTGTCAGTGGGCTTTCCCCTTCGTGCCGCTGTTTGGAAGGGGGAAAAAAAAAAAAAAGGTCAAGAACCAAGCGTTTCCTCCCCAAAGTGCATTGCTTTTAAACTCTTGTCAGGAGGAAAACATCAGCTTGTCAAGTCTTCTCCATCCCCGGCCGCCTCCTCTTCCTCCCAACCACTGGACAAGTGGTGGCCGCAGCCTTGCCAGCCCTGACCCCAAACTGCCCCCCCCCCCACCTCCCCGCCCCATCACCGCTCCTGACAGGCCCGCGTTGAGTTGTGTTCGTCCGCCAACGCGTTGGAGGCTTTGGGGATCAGTCAGACGGGCAGATGTGGACGATCGCTGACGCGGGCAACCAAGCAGAAATCGCCCGGAGCTGCCGTTGTGCGTTCACGTGCGCGGCGAGTGATCAGTGCTCATTTCTATCCATTCACACACATACGGCGCGTTCATATATTGCCAGTCCAACTCTGCAAACACGTGTCCATTCACATATGTAAATATCCATCTGTTATATATGAGTGTGTGTGTGTGTGTGTGTGTGTGTGTGTGTGTGTGTGTGTGTGTGTGCGTGTGTGTGTGTGTGTGTGTGTGTGTGGATAAATTGAATGAACAATTTGCGGCTTGGTCATTTGGAGGCCTGTCAAAACTGACTTACCGCTGAAAGGATTGCGAGCACTCCACTGCCGTGGTGGTTCTTTGCTTTGTTTTGAACCAGCATCTTGCTTCATCTTGAATAGAAAAAAAAAAAAAAAAAACATCTTCAACCCCCTTCGCCCGTCTCATCCATCAGAGAGCCTCTTAAAGCCTCACCCCGGGAAAAAAAAAAAAAAAAAAGAAAAACGTCCACTCAGAGTCTGTGGCTTTCGGCTTAGCTCTTCTGCTTTTTTTTTTTTTTTTGTTCCGGCAGCTCTGCGGAGAAAAGAGGTTTGCGCTTCATTTGTTGTTGTGTTTTAAGCGAGGGAAGCGACGGGTCAAAAGACTTGACTGAGCGGCAGCATCGATTGGGGACAAAAAGATAAAGTTGGCCTTGGATTTTTTTTTTCCCCAGTCAATGAAGATTAGCCTGCCATCCTTGCTTTTTTTTTTTCCTCAATCTTGGCTGTCCCATCCCCTTTCACACCGGAGCCCTCCGGCACGGCACTCGACTAGGTTTCCTCGTCATTCATCCAACCACCACCACCACCACCACCACCCTCCTGCCGCTCTCAAACACACTGCTCACTGGTGTCTGGCGGCTGCCTTGTTGCCTGACGGTGAGTCGCTTCTTGGCAGCCTTCCAGCCTGTTTGTGTGTTCTGGATGACTGCTGTCTTTGTAGCGCTCTCTCTGTGGAGGAGTCTGTGTGCCTTTTAAGGCGACACGAGATCCAATTCGTTGCCTATCGTGCAGCATTGTGACCCGTTTCCGGATTGGACGCCGGTGTCCTTTGTCTTCTTTCTGCTGAGCCTGGCGAACCGGTCAACACTTGAGAAAATGTGGAACTCTGACTGACTTGACATCAACACAAGTTTCACCCTGCTTGTGGTTCTTAAACTCAAGAAAGTGCAACTGTTGGGATCCCAGAAAAAAAATAAAAAGGTCTTGTGTTATGGTCAACCACCCTCCTGGTTCGCCGTGCCACTATTTAGCAGATGTGTGGTCTTATCTTTCTTCTCTTAACCCTCAGAGTGAGTCTCGCACCCGTCTGTCACTCTTCTCGCAGGCGTGGCGGAGGTGATCGTCCTGGTGGGGGGGCGCCAAGCCATCGGGATGAACCAGCGCTGCTTGACGGCGGTCACCTGCTTCAACCCGCAGAACAGCAAGTGGTACCCGCTGGCCAGCCTTCCTTTCTACGACCGCGAGTTCTTCAGCGTCATCTCGGCCGGCGACAACATCTACCTATCCGGTGAGCAAATGCGTTTCGCGCCCCGTCGGGACGATTCCAATTTACGGGAAGGGTTGATTCTCATCATTTGAATTGTGTCGTAGCATCCTCAGCCTTCTGAGCCCACCGACACTTTGACGACAGCGCAGCGTCACGCAGCTTGTCATGCAACTTATCCAGATAGGCCCCTAAATACGGAGTCACAATGAGTGGCCAAGGTCAAAAGGAACCATCCCGTCTGACTTTTGTCAGTGTCTCGTTGAAGCTCTTTTTTCCCTCGCACCCTCTTCCATCGTGACGGCATTTTCCTCCCGCCACGCTCCATTTGCACCACCGTTTCAGCGCGGCAGCCACACACTCACCTTGACGCCTTTCTCTCTCTCTCTCACTCTCACGCTCTCTTTTCATATAAATGGAAATGTGTGTTTGGCGAGGGGAACAAGCGGCGCCCCGTGTCCGCCGGCAGTCCGACAAGCCATTGGAGAAATCAGAGGTTTTATCTTGGGTTAGCCAATCGGCTCCTGCTGCTCGCACTTCCTAGCTGGGGTTCTCTACAATGATGACATCATCACAATTAACATTTTGATATGATTTAGTGCCCCAGTGGCAACTTGGACAAAAATTTACAGAAAAAAATACATGAATGATCAAAAATAAACAAACACGAGAAAAAAAATGAGACCACTAATAAGTAGCTGCTGTCGGCCACAACTCACGACGAGACGCTCACATGCAGACTCCAGCTCCTGGGGTCGCTCACTAGGCCACACCCCTTGGAAGGCACACACCCAATACCGTACACAGATACGACAGTAATTACACTTCATGAGAACAGTTTACTTCCTCACGACAGTAATTTATTTTTTATACCATAGTTTTGGTATTGAGCCTTGGCGTGAAAAAAGTATGATGCCCTCCAAAAGCTTTCTAGTTTCTTGGAGATACCACAAAATGGCGGCGAAACAATACTCAGCTCACTTCGACTTCGTTCCTTGGCAAAAGCATTATTTTGTCTCAATGAAGCTCTTCAAATAATTTCAACATAGTTCCCTGGCACCAAAATGGCGCCAAAGTAATAATTTTGTTGACCTGGTCTGAACACAAATATAGTGACGGCGAGTTTCTCAGCAAATAACGGAGAATAGATTACCCCCCCCCCCCCCAAAAAAAAAAATCGACCAAAAGATGAATTCGCCAGGTGGGTCACTGTACAGTTTTTCTTTTTTTTTTTTTGCAGGAGGCACAGAGTCAGGGGTGATGCTGTCTGACGTATGGTGCTACATGTCCCTGCTGGACAACTGGAACTTGGTGTCGCGCATGACGGTGGCCCGCTGCCGACACAACAGCCTGGTCTATGACGGCAAACTCTACGCCATCGGAGGCCTGGGCATCTCTGGGAATTTGGACCACGTGGAGAGGTGAGTCAGGGATGCCATGAGCTGAGCAGAACTAAGCCAGTACCGCACGCCATGCACTGGCGGGACTATTTTGGAGTAGGTGAAAGTGTTGCCCGTTTTGTGGCGTCATTTTCCTAACCTCAGCTCACTGAAATACAACTTAGCGTCCATTAAAAAAAAAAAAAAAAGATTAAAAAATGGTTCTTGAGGTCTGATGCCATGGCAAAAGTCGCGGTTGGGATGCTAATGCATGCTGGTCAGTCGGGGCTAAACCATTTGTGACACGGGGTTAGAACTGGAGTTAGCATTAAAAAGAGCGCAGGTCATTCTCGTTGTTTTTCCATAAAAATCCAAAGATTTCTTCTTCCGGTGTGTCCCCTCTACTACCTCCTCCCGATTTGTGGTCGAATGAGCCGGCTAATGTGCGCCGCGTGTAGCTAGCGACGCGTCACCGCGACCAGGACGAAAAAGAAGAGGAAGAGAAGAAATCTTTTGCCGTTATTGCCGCTGTCATGTAGTTTGTGAGGCGAGACTAATGTAAGCCGCTTCATGTATAATTTACTATCAAATTTTATGGAGATTTGATTTGTACCCACACGCTTGTTTTGTTTGGCAGCACCACTTATGAATGACACACAAGCCATCCTTTTTTTTTCCCCCTCATTTTGAAGAGAGAGAACAAGGATGCTAGCTGGTAATCAACGTGTCTTGCTTGATACTTTGTCCACAAAGCAAGGACCTAAAAATGGCCAAACTGAACAACTGCTCCAGGACGTTTGTTGTGGGTCCGTTAACGTTTTCATCTCTCTGTAAGATACACAAGATCCAAACTGTGGCGACTGGTTGAGGTTCTCTTATTTCCCTGCAAAACCCCGCAAAAAAGTTGTCACTTTTTTTTTCTCGCACTTTTTTTTTCCAAATTCTCCATTTTTTTTTCTATCTATCCAAACGAAACCCTGTTAACGTTGGAGTATCTTAATAACAGCTAAACACGTCAGCACGGTTTGGCATTTTCAGAAGGGCGGAGCAGCGGCAGCGGGAAAGATTTGCAACGAGACGGGCTGCGACAGGAGGCAGCTGGTCCACGGCGTGGACTCTGTGAACAGGTGTCGTAAATTATGCACCGAGCCGACTGCTCGGCGACGTTCCTGACAGATTATCAGCGAGCTATTTATTTCATAGCGCTCGTAAATACAAGGCAAATACCTTTCGAGCCCACCCGCAGGTGTGCCAGGAAGCTGCCGTTTAGAAAATTTGATGTGTTCAAGAGTAGGCTAATATAGTTAACTAAAAGTGACAAAACAACTAACTTTTTTTTTTTTTTTTTAATCACTGAAAAAAAAAAACGAAAACGACTGTAAATATAACCTTGATACTTCAGTATTACTGTCCAGGCCGTACAGAAGAAGGAAGATCGTTTGGGAACATTCGTCGACTTTATTACACAATTCCCCATCTTGCACTCGACTCCATAGATGTGTAAATCGAATAAAAAATTAAAAACTCTTATAACCCTGATCATAACAGTTTTTCCACAAGAATTAATGGAGTACAAAACTATGGCCTTTGTAAAACCATTCATTGACACTACGGGCAAAATGTGTTAAGTGACTTAAAAAAAAAAAATTGCGACTTTGAGGCCTTTTTATCAAATTGACTTTTGGACCGCGTTTGGTGCCAGTTTTGCGCTCTCAGCTTTGTTCTTGTTGTTTTATAGTCGGTGTCAATAAAGCAAAATGTTATTTTCTCTGCTTTCTGCTCACAAACCGATGCCTCTGCTGAAACCAATCCACTCCTGTTTACGAAAGCACGGAAAAAGCTGGAAACCACCATTTTTTTTTCTTGCTTGTATCGTCACAGAACACAACGATCAATCTGCGTGTCTTGAAAGATCAAACAAAATGCTCTGAACAGGCTGACTATGAAGGGTGAACTAACCGCTTTGTAAATGGCTGGCAGCCAAGGAGTCAAGTGGCCATTTTGGGCCACGCTTACTCTGCCATCAGAGCATTCGATTGCAGCGACCGAAGAGAGGAAAGAAACTCTTTGCAGGTGTCTCGTTTGCGACTGGGGCGCTAATAACATTTCGTAATCATTACTCAGCGGATAGCGATGGCTGCCCGATGTTTGATATGCGGATGGCAGCTCGGCGACGCCACGACGACAGCTGCAAATTGATTTGCTGTGTTGCTCATCGCCTGATGGATGCGCGGGGACGCAGCCAATCGCTTTGCGTGCTCTCGTTGTTGCCAGAGCGGACGTATGTACATGCCGAGTTGAGCGCATTTATTAGACTCGCTGTCGTGAAAGACGAGACGGGATCATCTCGCATCGTCAAGTGAACTGAACCGCGCTCTTGAGTCCTCGTGAGACGATCGCATTTAAAATCTCATTTGGGTTAAAGAGCGGCCGCGCGCTGGCGTTTGAACCACGACGGCAACAAAAACGATGACAACCAAGAAGACCGTCGAGAACAACGATCATTTCTGCTGTATTTAGCTTCCCTGACTTCCGCTTCTCCGACAAACAAACGCAAAAAAGAAGACCGTAGAAGAAGAAACGGTGCAACCAAACGTGGCCCAACCCTTCCGTTGATCACCCTCCAAATGTTTGCCGACTGTCATCATTTTAAGTCCGTTTCGTCAGATCTTGCATGCATGAAAATTCATTTTGCTCGCTGTTCCTTTCGATTTCCAAGGTGCAAAAAAGAAAAAAAAATACATTGTGCTGCTGATTTCACTTTTTTTAAATCTATCCATTGTATGTAGGTGTCTGGCCTTGTGTACACCCTCCATCTCGCCACCTCATTTGCAGTCTTTTCCGCCGCCTTCGCTGCCATCGCTCTCGACGCTAGCTTTCACGCTTCCCACCGTGCGAAATTCGAGCCCACCGTCGCAATTATGTCTTCAATCAGAGGCATCTCAAAGCGGCCCGGATGAAGCCGGGATGCGGCCTTTCTTCAGCGCGAATCAACACTCGTGACGACCGAGCCCAACTGTTCCCGTCACTGTTTTTTTTTTTTTTTTTTTTAAGGGGGAAGTGAGTCGCGGTGTTGTAGGGGGAGGCTTTTAACTCGCAATCAGGTGCCCTGGGCCCGCTCTCTCGCCCGGCATGTTGATCCTTTGACAAAGCAATATGATTGCAGGATATTGAATAATTCATGGCTGTCTAATGATGTGTCAATCACACGGTGGCGCTTTTTGTTTTATTTATCGCGTGCCACGCGCAGGTTCGTGCGTCCTTGAAGCGCCATTGCCGCTTAATATTTCATGAGCAATTGTTAGCAGCGCGGCGCCAGATTTAGGAGTCGCTCAGCGGGGTTGTCGAGCTAACAAAAAGATCAGACGCTCTCATGTTTTTGTGTATTTTTGAAACTAACCCGACTCCGCTGATTACGGGCATTGAGGTTCCACTTAGGTCCCCTTTTTGAGTGGAGTGACTCATTAGTTCATCAAGGTACAATTCGATTGGGGTAAATACCGGTGATGGCTATGTGAAAAATAGCACCGAGACATATTACAACTCATATTATTGAGGCGTCGTCAAATCCTTTTTGGAGTGCAGTGGCTTGTTGGTTCATCGTGGCGTGGATCCCATTCAGATGTTTGCAAAGCAGCTCAAGTTCAGACCAGAGCAAAACCTCGTCAGTAGTGGTACAGTTCCGTACAATAAATGCTGATATGCAAGTCATCTGTGTTATTTATTTACGTTCTGTTGTCTGGCTCCCATGAGTTGGCTTTATGTGTCCCCAGCCTTTAATGTGGACCCTTTCCAATTTCAGTCAGGTTTGCGTTTTACCAGTAACGGTTAGTAGTCGCTAGCTCCACCCCCTTTCGGCACCCTACCTCCCCCAAAAGTTTCAGATCAGTTCTTTTGGTCCTCTTACAAAAAAAGCAAGAAGAGAGCATCCAAGCGTTGTGGAATACTTTAATGCGGACTGTTTCCATGTAAGACAGGTTTGCAAGATACCGCTAACAGTTAATGCGAAAGGATCATGGTAAACAAGTTATCTCGTTTGTCCACACTGTTAACGAACTGCCGCCTTGCTACCTGCAAGTGTCGCCGCACTCGAGCGCAAGGCAAACGCCTCCAGCTGTTATGGTTATTGGTGGGCGGTGCCAGGGGGTGTGCCACGGGAGGGGTCGACCCTGCGGTAGTCAGGGACAAGAGGCTCCCAAAGCCCCCCTGCCGAGGCAGCTTCTCCCCTACTGAGCTAATCCCTTGCTCCTCTGGATTAGGCAAACTGGCAGCGGTGGCACCCGCTGAGCTCTCAACGTTGACCCCCCGCCCCTCCTCCCCACAGCACCCAGACTCCTGGTGTGACACCCTTGGTCCTCGCCGTCACATGTGGTCTCTCGCGGAAAGGGATGAACACGTTTCTCCCCCGCAAAATGAAGACAAGCATCTCATGCTACCGGATGCAATTATTTATACTCGCTAATTGTTTTAGCATTTTTCAAAAGCACAAAACCCGTTCCAGTTAGGATAATTGATGAAAAGAAATCGACAGCAACTTCACCCCGCGAATAAATCAAACACAAGACGGCGAGCCTCGTTGGTGGCAGACTTTATTTAACACGCTGGGCAAAATAACGGTGAAGAATGTGCAGACGTGATGTTCATTGTGATGGATGGCGCCGTTTTGGGACTCGCTCGACTTCCAAACTGGCAGAAAAAATGAAGGCGAATGGCTGCAGACATGGCAATAGCGATGACGATTACAAGTTGTCGCCATTAAAAAAAAAAATGTAACATCACTCTCGTCTTATTGGTTGCACAGATGTAAACAGGAAAAAAAAAATGTGCAACGTGACTAAACCCACGGGAGGGCACGTTTGTCACATTTTGCAGTCGAGCGGGCTTCGCTACTCCTTTGGCAAAGGCTTATACTGTAACTACATAAGAGAATACACGTTTAGTATTTTATCAGATACTTTAAAAACGGGGAAAATTTGACATTGTACAGTTTTTACCCCGTGAATTTTTTGTCCCCCTGAAGAGAACTCTACACATGTTTGGAGTGCTGTATTTTTGTTTTTTTTTTAATGTTTTTTGCTCCAAGTTGGTGGCCGTCGCGAGGGCTTAATGGCGTGTGTCGGTCGACATATGTTTGCTTTGTGTAATTGCTTTAATTGCCGTCATTGTGCGCAATGCTGGCTCTTTTTCATCCTCCCCGGTGGTGCGCGCCTTCGCCTAATTACGCCTGTCAGCCCCGCAGCCATAAGTCGGGAAGCCTACTGTACCGTGTGCGCGTATGATACATTAGTGCTACGTTTAAAGTAGGTCGTATCCCATTTAGAGGCAAGGAGGAAACACGTTATGCATTTGTTCTCAGGTGTGTTATTAATATGTTTCGGTAGGTTTTTTTTTTTTTTTTTTTTTGTCAAAAAGGATCAAGTATTCCCTTTGAGCGAAAACTGTTTTGAGCTATGAGTTGACTGAACAAATTCAACTTATCCATCAAGGTGACACGGTTTCTTTTTCAGGTACGACACCATCACCAACCAGTGGGAGACGGTGGCGCCGTTACCCAAGCCGGTGCACTCGGCGGCGGCCACGGTGTGCGGCGGAAAAGTGTACGTTTTTGGCGGCGTCAATGAGGCGGGACGATCGGCCGGCGTGCTCCAGTCCTACGTGCCGCAGAGCGACGCCTGGAGCTTCATCGAGTCGCCCATGATCGGTGGGTCGTGATTGTCCACGACCCTGGGCCCCCACCACTCTTTTTGATTTCACTTTATTTGACCAATCTTTGTAAATTGTATTTATTTTGATGGACTTTTTTTCAACTCAACGAATGGAATTTGACCGAAAACATCATGAAAAGTTGATCGCTATTCATCCAACAAGTCATTGTTAGACGTCACGGAGATCCCAGAGCCGACACAGGTGATGTTTGGATTGCGCTGTGATGAAGATGCCGCCACATGCTGCGCCGCTGCCAGACACAAAGTATTTATCTGTGGAGTTTACCCTCCCCTCCCTCCCCCTGTTGTTTTTTTTACACCCCTGTGAGTATTCGGCCTTGGGCGTCGAGCGCAGACAAATGTGTCGATACACACACACACACACATGCAGTTTCATCATGCTGAGAGTTGTTCCTAATATTTGGATGGGTGGGTGGAAAAACAAGCTGATGTCATTACAAATAGATGGAGAATGTCGCGTGCGTGTGTGCGCGCGTGTTTCATGAATGTGACTGGGTTTGTGTGCGTGCTTTTGTGTTTGTCCGTGGGTCTAAGTGTGTGTGTCTGTGTGTGCATTTGGCGGGAGGGTCTCGTGTGGATGTGTTTATGTCTTTGTGGCGGTGTTGGTTCATGTGTGTGTCTGTGTACGACTCGCTGAGTGTCTGCCTCTGCGTCACTCCGCGAGTTTGCCTTTGACTCCGTCCGAATGTGTTATTGTGTGCAGACAACAAGTACGCTCCGGCGGTGAGTCTGGGCGGCCTGGTGTACATTCTGGGCGGAGCTTACGCGCGAGCCACCACCATCTACGACCCAGACAAAGGCAACATCAAGGCTGGGCCCAACATGAATCACTCCAGACAGTTCTGCAGGTGGCGCTCGGCAGAACCGATCGGGCTAAACACAAGCGTTAAATAGTCAAACAGAAGAAGAGCAGATACCAAAGGCAAAGTAGTCGTGGTGGAGTTACGATCCCTTTTAGGGGCGCATGAGTAATTTTCTGTACGTTTATCGCCTGGCTCTGGAGCTATCCCCCGTGAAAAGAGGGGGTTCGCTGCAATATCAGCGCATTGCGTGCTTCCATGCCGCGGATCAAGTCAGGTAGGTAATGATACAGGAGAGGAGGAAGAGACAACATCCTTATCCTCCCTTTCTTCGGTCGCGTTTATCAGATACAGCAGTGACTGCTCACTTTGTTTTGTTTTTTTGTTTTGTTTTTTGCTGCTCTCCACTCCTGGTCAAGCCGAATAGAAGAAAGCTTTTTGTAATCATCTTTTCCACTTCCAGCAGTGGTTATGCGTTTGTGTGCGTGCGCAAGGCCGAATAGGACACAAGACGTAATCCTCCCAAGTTTTAATCCTCCCTGGCAACTCCTGTTATTGTTTCTCGTATCAAATAAACACATTATTCTGCTTTTTCGTGAGGTGGTTGGTTTGATAGTCACCCTCACTTGTTATTTTGAAGTAACATGCACAAAAAGCAGTGTGCAGTCCACACTTTGGGGTGAGAACAGGCCTTGTTCAAAATGAGCCTAAAATGTAGATCTAATTTGAAATTTTTCAGTTTTTCACAATTCTTCATTATTCTATGTAGTAAGGCAAACGCCTTACTACAAAGAAGAATGAAGAATTGTAAGGCGATTTTAGCCGAAAAAAAACGATCATGTATAGTAAGGCGCTTTTAGCCGAAAAAAAACGACCATGTATAGGAAGGCGCTTTTAGGCCCTCCTAAACGACCATGTATAGGAAGGTGTTTTCAGCCGGAAAAAAAACAACCACATATAGTTAGGTGTTTTTAGCCCCTCAAAACGACCATGTATAGTCAGGCATTTTTAGCGGAAAAAAACGACCATGTATAGGAAGGAGTTTTTTGCCGAAAAAAACGACCATGTATAGTTATAGGAAGGCGTTTTTAGCCGAAAAAAAATGACCATGTATAGTAAGGCGTTTTTAACCGAAAAAAACGACCATGTATAATAAGGCGTTTTTAGCGGAAAAAAACGACCACGTATAGTAAGGCGTTTTTAGCCAAAAAAAACGACCACGTATAGTAAGGCGTTTTTTGCCGAAAAAAATGACCATGTATAGTAAGGTGTTTTTAGCCGAAAAAAACAACCGAAAAAAACGACCATGTATAGTAAGGCGTTTTTAGCCGAAAAAAATGACCATGTATAGAAAGCCGTTTTTAGCCGAAAAAAACGACCATGTAAAGTAAGGCGTTTTTAGCCCGAAAAAAGACATAGTTGGTAAGGCGTTTTTAGCCCGAAAAAAACGACATAGTATAGTAAGGCGTTTTTAGCC